>NW_026720798.1:0-7601 GCF_029784015.1 Lycium ferocissimum
CTATTGTTTGGTGCCGCCCCTTTTTCTAGCTCTTTTTGGGGCCCCTATCGATGCGTGTATCCTTCGTTTAAGAAGCGGGGGAACCCTGAAATTTTAAACCCTAGGCCTAATTCCTGATGAATCATTCGAAAATTTTTGGAGATAACAAATCTTATTCAATTGATAAATTTGGGGGCGAAGTTTGGGGGGGTTTTTCAACACCCCCCAAAAACTTGAAGTTGATTTAAAAACTTTTTTCCCCAAAAATTTCCCCCCCTTTCGTAGTTTTGACTTGTTTGGGGCTGTTGCCGGTTCGCGAGCCATTTCCTAAAAATTAAGGCTATTGGGGGGGACCCAATAAAGAAACAAAGAAAGAAAAGGAAGAAAAAGAAAAAGAAATTTTTACAAAAGCAATTTCGAACGGAAAAAATATTTTCGGATTTTACTTTGGTTTTTCATCATTGCTAAAAGGGAAAAGGGGAGTTTCTAATTGTCCAAAGTGATTCTTTTTTGTTATTTTTTTAATTCCTATGGGCACTTCATACAAATCTATATATTCCTTTTTAAGAAAAATAAAAATTTTCATTTTTGAAATTTCCGTCTAGAAAGCCTGAGATCTTAAAATGTTTGAGAATTGTCTTTAAACCCAAACTTTACGGCCCAAACCCCTTTGAAGTAAAAAGGGCGAAAAAGATGCGGATTTGCCCCCATCTTTTTTTTTCAAATAAAAAAGGGGTTGATTGGGTTTCCCTTTAACTATCAAGGATTTAAAAATCTTTCTTGCCCAACGGAAAAAAAGGGCTATACATAGACCAGCAAGGAAAAAAAATCTATAGCTTGGCGGGGAAAAAGCACCCACGACCCAGAGAAATTCTGAGGGTGTCCTTTAGGGTCTATCCGCCTTTAGTTAACTCGGGAAAGATAGATGTATTGATGCCCCGCCCAAAGAGAGACCCAAGTCCCAGTAGCCCCCCAAAGGGATTCTGGTAGTGAAAGAAAACCCCTCCCAATCCATTTTTTGCTACCATTTGATCGAATTCGAAATCCCCTTTTCGGCCACCCTTTCCTTCAGAGGGAGCCGATTGGAATCTTTTAATTTCCTTATCTTTTTTTTTTGATCCAGCCCCTATCATAGAAAACCTTTTTGGCTGCCCCGTCTCCCCCAAAATACGTGTAGGGGGAAACACCCAAAGAAAGTGAACCTTTTTTTTTCGTTTCCCCTTTTTTTCGAACCGATTAGGGAAGCTGCTTTACATAGAGAGGGGGGATCCTGAACTAAAAGATTGCGAAATTATTGAGGTCAGTCTTTTCGGGTTACGGGGGACAGGCGAATGCCAAGTCCGAAATATGAGCAGTTTCCACTCGCTCGTATGAATACGGGTTTCCCGCCCCTTGCCCCAAAATTTTAATAGAGGGGAAGCCAGCGGTGAGGCCCTTGGACCAATAAAAAAAGGCGAAATAGGAAATCAAAATGAAACGGGCTAATCTACCCCGCCCGAGTTAAGACAAAAGGGAAAGGTCTCACTCAGGGGGGAAAGCGCCTTTATTAAAAAAGAAGCTGAGCGATTGACATCGAATAAGAGTCCGCATGAGAGGAGTGATCAAATTCTATTATATTGGGGGCCCCCGGGCCCTATCCTTTTTTTTTTCTGTCTGGGACCCACTAATGATACTCGGGAAAAACACTACGGTCTTGATCCCATTCTATAACGCCTTTTTTTTAGTAACAAGGTAAAAGGCGGGCAAAAGAAAAAAGGGGACAAGTTTCACGATTGGGTGGCACAAGGTTTGTGACTCTTTGATCTATCGGTTGACCTGTTTTTTTAAATCCTTGATCTTGATTTTTTTTCCAGGAGCAGAGATGGAATGAAATAAGAATAAAGTCCCGGGACCCCGAGAAAGCCCTATTCGACCTTTCCATTTTAAAAGCATTGAAAAAAAGGCAGGATTTGCCGAGTTTCAGGTGAGGGGGAAAAAAAGGAGGAAATTCCCCCCAAAAGGAGTCAATGCTTTGAAGGCCATTATTGGTCAAGCAAGCCGAGCAAAGAAAACCCTCTGAGCAATTATAATCCATCCATATTTTAAAAGCAAACCCCTTTTCAGTTTTCCTAGTGTTCCCCACTGGACGAGCCTTTCTATTTGTACCAGTTGAGTAGTCTGCAGACCCAGACAAAAAATTTTTTCCCCGGCTCCGTTCGGTTAGTTGCCCCCCCTGGACTTAACCATTTGATTCTGACAATAAGAGGAAAAAAAGCCCTCTTTATAAGGGGTCTTAGTTAGGTTGAACTCACCTTCTTTTTTCATTTTATTCTTCCATATTTCAATGGAAAGGCGAACAATCTTTTCTTTATTAGGGAAGAATCCGAAGAGCGAGCAAGAGGTCCTGAATCAAAAAACAAGCAAGTCCGACTTTTGGGTTACCTTTTTAGAGTAAAGGGGAAAGAAAACAAGGGGGAATAGCTCCGGGGGGACTTCTCTGAGTAAAAGAAAAAGGTAAAACATTCCAGTAGGGGGCCCGAGCGAGACCTTTACCACGCCTCAAATGAAGAAAGAAGAGAGAGTGGCCGCCTATTTCAACAATGAAAATAAAAGGGCTTCCTTATCCTAAGGCGTCACTGAAGAATCTGAAATAATGCCGCCAGAAAGGGTGGGAGATCGCGCATCGCCTCCGACAACTTCTTTTTTTTTAGCTACGGCTTTTATCCTTCCTAAGGGGGAATTTTCTTAGTTTAGATTCAAAAGATGCTTGGTTGCCTGTTTTACCCTGTGGGGTTTTTTTGTTCTTCTTTTAGTTTCAGTAATTTTGGGGTTAATTCCCGATTTATATTTCTGTGATAGAAGAAGAGTATATTATAGAATAAAATTCCCCTAGACCCGGGGGGAGAAAGGGAATTCATCATCACAAGGGGAATCGTTTTAATTTTTTTTTGCCCTCCAATAGGATATAAAAAGGGGGGTGAATCTGTTTTAGAGGTATATTTTCCCATCGGGAATGAAGGTTTCACCCAGATCTTAGTGCTGGTGGGCCCTTTTGTATCTTAATGTAAGGCATATGTATACATAATTTATACGTGGGTTCCGCTTGGGGGAAAACATTCCCAAAAGCAGAAAATGCCTGGGTATTCCCTTAAGGTTACCTACCCAGGAAAGGAAAAAAAAGGGCCCGAAATCCCTTTTCCTTGCAATACCCAGGTTTATTTCCCCGCGAAATTAGGGGACTCTTTCTTGTAGGCGTAGGAAAATTTCTGATTCACCCCTTGGGCCTAAAAACAATCTACTAAAACTTCCTTCTGCTGGGGATTTTTTTTTTGGATCTTTTTCGATCTACCCTTTTTTTCTTGGGGGCCCCCCTTTTTTTTTTCTTTCTTTTATCTTTCCCAATTCCCCCTTTAGGTCTGACTAAGGAAGGGGGGAATTTTGTCATTTTTCTTTCTTTCCCCGCTTCGGGACAACCCATTTTTTTCATCATTTGATTTTTCCCTCAAGAGGGTTTCAAAAAAAGTTAAAAAGGTGATCAATGTGGTTCTTTCCCCCATCTTGGTCCCACCCTTTGACAGTTTCATTTTTTATGAAAAACTTTACCCTAGGTTAAGGTCTCATCAAACACTCTTCTAAAGCTGTTGAAGCCCCCTTTCAATCGCTGCCCCCAATACAGAACTCGCTCGAAGTGCTTTTTCCCCCCTATGGGGTTTACCCAAAAACTTAAAGCGGGGCGCCGGTTCTGTTTCAGAAGAAGCAGATGGCGCGGGGCATCGTTTTAGGTGAAAAAGTGACCATCAAGAACAAGTACCTTATGCCTTTTGCAGACCTTTTCACAGTTGAGGGGGCAATACTTCAAATTTGATTTGGGTCGGGGTAACAAGTGGTATTCCCGGGGGTGAAATTTTTCTTTTCTCTTGTTTTTTGCAATTCCCTGCTGTGATCCTCCCCGATCATTTTCTTCTGATTATCTTTTTTTAGCCAAATACTAGTTTTGGGAGGGGGGTTTTAAGAATTCAGGGAGAGGACCCCCTGTTTTCTATACAAAAGCTGCACAAGGGGGCCTGGGGATCCCATTTCAATATTATCCTGAGAATCAGGGGAAAAGGGGGATTGGGGGTGTGAATTGAGACATATTTGGGGGGAAAGGCAATGTGAAGTTTGGGCAAGGTTGGTTTTGGCCCATCCTATCCCCCCTATGCAATCAGACAGTAAAAAAGAATGATAATTAGGGGACGACATTTGTGAAGGTGAGTTAGAGCGTAAAGAAAATGTTAAAAAGGGAAATTTTTTACGGATATTCTCCACGGGGGAGAACCTTTCCCGCCTGAATCAGTCCCCTTTATGGACAAACAAGCGCCCCGGGGTTTGCCAAATTTTCTTCTGCTACTGAAAATGGCCTTGCGGCCCCAAAAAGGGAAAAATTTAAAATTTTGTAAAACTTTTTCCAAAATTTTTGGGAAAAGGGGAGGGACCGCAGATTTTTATTTTTGGGGTTAAACTTTCATTTTTTAAAAAAAAACAACGGTTTGATTTTGAAACGAGCCCGGGGGAAAAAACCTTAATTTCCCTTTGAAAACCGCTTAGGCTCTTGCATAAAAAATGTAGACCCAAAAAAGAGGCTTATGATCTGCCTTTTCTAAGCTTTCTTTCCAATTTCAATCAATGGGAAAAAAAAAAACTTCAACCCAAGCAAAGCATGCATCCAAAATCATCATGCATAATTTTGTAGTACTGCTAAAAACATAAAGCATATATACCTCCATTGTCATGCATCAAATTTTCTCTCAAAGATTGGGAAAAGGCAGAAGGCCCCTGGTGCGACGTCCCCTTTAACCTCCCCTCTGATCAGCCCCAATACCCCGAAGCCCTCGGCTTAATTGGCATACCCCTCTCCCCCAAAAAATTTTGGCCCTTTAATCGGGCCCGAGAATACAAAAAAAGATCTCCCTTATACCCCCCATCCCTTTTCCCCCTTTTTTCCAATCAAGGTTTTTGATAAATTGAATATCATTACCAAATTAAATTTCATAATAAAATTAAAAAAAAAAACAAAATCTTCCATGGGCAAAAAAAAGACCCCTAGAAAACCAGCACCCAAAAGAAAAAATTTAAACCCCATTTCGGGACGCTGTTGGGGGACTGATTCAGGCGGCAAACTTAAAATTTCCCCCCCGGGGAGAATATCCGGGGGAAAACATTTTAATTTTTTTTGGGACTTAAAACCCTCACCTTAAACTCATGTGCCCGGCCAATTATCATTCTTTTTCCTGTCGGGATAGGGGGTCACGTGGGGAAAACCGGGACGGCCCGATATTTTGCCCAAACTCCGCATTGCCTTTCCCCCCCAAAATGTTTTTCAACCTCCAATCCCTTCTCATACATTTCAGGATAATATTTAAAATTAGGGCCCCCCAGCCAAAAAAGGGGAGTCCTCTCAACCCGAAATCAAAACCCCCCTCCCAAAACTAATGTGGGTAAAAAAAACAGAAGAAAAACGGGGGAAAACACAAAAAAAAAAAATATTTCACCCTCCCAAAACACTTTTAAAAACCCCCCCCCTCCCTTTTTAAATTTTTTTGTCGAAAAATCTGCAATAAAAAGGCAAAGTACTTGTTCTTGATGTCCTTTGTTCAGCGCTCATAATCGATGCAAAACAAGCTGCCCTCAACTTCTTCTGAAACAGAACCGGCGCTCCGAATTTTTAAATAAGGGGAAGCATTATTGTGGAGCACGAAATTAATATGAGCTTTCCCCCGAAATGCGATAAGCCACAGGGGTAAACCTTTCTTTTATAACCAAATGAAACTGTCAAGGTAGTCCCAAAGAAACGTGTCGATCCAAAACCTGTTATCGCCCGTACTCTTTTTCAAAATCCTTTAGATGCGAAAATCAAAAAGGGGGAAAAGAAATTTGGGATTTTGGGGCGGCAGGTTAAGACGAAAAAGTCTTCCCCACTATCGACTGGCAAAAATTACCTGAAGAATTTGGAAGATAAAAGAAAAAAAACGGAAAAAATGAACCAAAAGGGAATAGATCGACCGGAAAAAAATCCCGCAGCAAGAAGTAGATTTTTTTGGCCCAAGCGGTGAATCCCCCTTCGCCTACAAAACAAATTTCCAAAAGGTAAAACCTAACTTGCGGCAAGAATGGGAAGGTTTTTGAATTTTTTTCCTTTTCCCGGGGGCTGGTTTTTGTCCCTTTCTGCTTTGTGGAACCCCTTCTTCCCCGGCAAACGTAAAAAAATATGCCTTTTAATTCAGATACAAAAGGGCCCAATCAAAAACCCAATCATAAGAAGGGCCCCTGTCATTCACGATGGGTAGTAGTAACTAAAGACAGATTCACTAGATTTTCCCCCGTTTTTATTGGAGAAACTACTCTAACATTCCTGCCCTTAAATGAACCTACTCCCTTTTTCCCAAAAAGTCTATTCTATAATTCTCTTCTTCTTGAAATACTAAATCAAATGCCCTTCACTTCCCGAAACAAAGAAGAAAAAGGGAATCCAAAGGGAAACAAAAAGGGGCCAACTCTTTAAATTAAACAAAAAGACCAAACAGGAAAAGGGTAAGACCCTAACAAACAAAGAAGTTTCGGAGGCGATGCGACGCTCACCCCCGGGAATATTACAGATTCATTCAACACCCTTAAAAAGGAAGTCCTTTATTTCATTGTTGGGCCCCTCTCTTATTTTCTTTCATTTGTTAGGCGGGGGAAAAGGGATTCGCTCAAAAGAGACTCTTCCCCGAGGAATGACTCTTCCCTTTTATCTTTTTATGAAGCCCCTCTGGGGTTTTCCCCGCGCTTTTCTTCTTTCCCCTTCTCTGGGAATGAACCGAAAGGGCCCGGGGTACGGACTTGTTTGCTTTGTTCAGGACCTCTTGCTGCTCTCTTTCGGATTTCCCTTTAAGGGTAAAAGGGCCCCGGGCTTGGGGCTCTCCTGGGCAAAAGAAGGTCTCCAGTGGGGGATTAAAATAAAACTAAAAAACTTGCTTGGATAATTAAAACGGATGAGTTATTATAATTGAATGTCTTCTTTTTCGGTTTCTTGACTCCCAAAAATGGCCTTCAAAATTTTACTCCATATTTGGCGTTGCTCCTTTTGACCCCCTCACCCCTGAAACTCGGGAAACCCCCCCTTTTTTTCAAGTAAGATGATAGTCAGGATGGGCTTCTCGATCAAAGACCTTTATTTTTTTCATTCCTCTCTCTCCTCAAATGATAAGGGGGGATCAACCCATAGGAAAACCCTTTCTGCCACCCCAAACGATAATCCCCTGGCTTTAGCCCGCTTCTTTTACCTTGATAAAAATTCGTATAGAATGGGATCCCCAAGCTTCTCTCCCAGTACATTAGGTCCCAACCCGGAAAAAAAGGATGGCGGGATAATATAATGGGTTTGATCACCCCCCATGCGGACTCATTCAACCTCCTTCTTTTTTTGAAGGGGCATTCCCCCAAGGGGCCATTCCTTTTCCCCTCGGGGTGAAAAAGATTGCCCCAACCCTTTTTTTCAAACTTCGCCCTGTGGTCAATCCCCCCCTTCTCTATTAAATGTTGGGCAAGGGGGGAATTACCTTTCAAAAAGGGAAGTCCCTCATACCTTTTAAGGCATTCCCCTTACCCGTTTAATTTTCCTT
>NW_026720799.1:0-9310 GCF_029784015.1 Lycium ferocissimum
TGGTATGGTGGAAAATGGTGGTTGTGTAAGACAAGTGAATTAATTTTGAAGTATGTTGCTTGTAGTTGGAATGTATAGAAATGGATGAAAAATGCATGAAAAAATGCATGTAGTTGTGGTGGCCGAATATGCGAGTGTATGTAGATGTGATGAATTAATTCTACTTGACATATTAATTGTTGTTGTGATAAATTCTATGATGGAAAATGAGGATCCAATGATTAGAGGTGGAGTAGTGTGTGAATTAAATTGAATTGGATATTGAAGGGTTGCTAGAATAATTGTTAGTATTGTTGTTGGTTTGGGGTTGAATTCCCGGATTGTTGTTGATTAAAAATTTGGCGAGATAGAATCTCGGGGATGGTCGCAATTACGGGGAGGTCTTGCCGAAATTTCGGCGGACCGTAGCGAATGAACTTGAAGGGTTAAGACAAGTATATGTCAATAAATCTAATGGTTACATCAACTTTCTTGAATGTAGACTAGCGGAACCAAGCTTGGATGAATAAGCGTAGCTAGTAAGCGCAGCGCGGGTATGTTAAGGCTAAGCTCTTTCTTTATGGCATGAATCATATGGTGTAATATTATAAATGCTCAGTAGTCCTTATTTCAAAAGTTAGAAATTATGATTTTAAAGCATGACTTTTCTTCTTAAAAGTTTATAAATGTTTTCAAAAATATTCATTTTTCTCCAAAATCAAGTTTTACGTTTTTGATAGTTTTACGACTAAACGACGACTATGGTTTTATGATGACGATGATGATGCCGATATGAGGAAACGTCTATGATGAACATGTCAAGGATATGTCTTTACCATGAATACGACGATATGAAGTGTTAAGCTATTTTTGGATAATGACTATTTTAAAGGTTTCAAAGTATGTGAAATGATATGTTATGATCTGTTTATGTTTTCCATGATGTTATCCTTGTTTGTTAGTCTCGCCTTATAATACTAGTTCCTTCAGGTGAGACTATGACGATCGTATGTTATATCCGTATTTTGAACGTCGGGACGATTAGGGTTAACTATGATAAGTTAGGTCAGGACCATTCGAGGTGCGAAGTCGAGACGTGTGACCTTCGATTTTGTTGTAAGACCTAAGTGTGTATGATGTTATTGGTATGGAAACATCAAAGAAACTTCGGGACCAAAGATGGAATAATGAAAAGTTGTCAATTATTGAAAGAAAGAGAGGTAAAATATGGCCATGTGGCGACCCCTTTGAGTGGGCCGTGGCCACATGTTGCTTATTTGTAATATAAGGATGACTAAGGGACCTTTATATCATCATCTTCATTAACTAGAAGATAAGAAACTTGGAGAGCAAAAACCATCAACCATTCGGCCACCAACTTGAAAAATCAAGACCAAGATTAAGCCATCCCAAAAAATTTTCTTCTAAGCAAACCTACTAATTCAAGGGTGCTTGGTAACGTGGAGTTGTTGTTTCAAGCGTTGGATTGTTCGTTTTCATCCTTGGCCAACTTTGGACAAGTTGAGGGTGTGAAGAAAGGTAAATTCTAATCTTGTTTTATGAGTTATGGAAGGTTTATGTGTGTTGTTGTATGTTGATATGGATAAATTCATGAGTTTGGCAACATGAAGTTAACCATGTGCTATGGTGTTTGGGTGTGCTGTGTGTTGTGTTAGGTGATGAACTAAGTTTTAAAAGCATGTTTGGTTATTGTAGAGTGTTGAAATGAATGAAAATCATGAGGTATGTATGTAAGTGTGTTGAGAATAGGCCTCAAGGGTGTCAAGAAATGAATTAGTTTTCTTGGAATTTTGGTTTTGTTGTTATGTGGATTCTATGTTGGAAAAAAGAGTTTAATGATTAAATTGGTATTGTAAGTGTTGAAAATTTGATTTAAAATTTGGTGCATTTAGTGAAATTTTTTATTTTTATGGAAATGACATGGTTAGAGTATGGATTGTTGGAGCTCTGATTTGAAATCAAGGAATGTATTAAGTTGAGGTTCTCGGGTTGGGGATTTTCGGGTGGAATGGGTGTTTGTTGGATTTTTGGGAAATATTGTATGAATTTTTTAAAAAGAGTTCTTGGTTTGTTTGAAGGGTTTTCGGATTGATAATTGAATGTGCGTTGTTTGATTATATGTTACGGGCGGTCCCTTTTTATTTTGTCGGCTTCCCGATATTTTGTTTTGGTTGAGATGTGTTTGAAGCGTTTGATATTCATATAGGAAAAGCCGGTTGGGGATTCGGGTTTGATGAATGCGTTTGGGTGCCCAATAGGGCACTAGTCCGGCCTACGGGGTTGGGTGGGACAAAAGTGGTATCGAGCGGGTTTGTCCTGGGAATGTCTACGGGCCTTGTCCGTAAGTTTTGTTTATGGGTGTGTTGTGCCCTCCAAAAACGGAGGCTACGGGACTCAGGGTGTTACTTTTCTTTGAATCTTAGATTGGGGGAAAATGTGCTATTAGGATGACTCTTTTCGCCCCCTTTTTATTTTTGTTGCCTCGAAGAAGACAACGGCCCCCCGAGGGGAAAGGCGGTGGGGGGAGAGGCTGTCGGGCAAAGGTTACACGGGCTCGTGCTCGGACTACGGTGGGCTTCGGTCGGAAGGTTCGGCCCTCCCCGGGGTGGGGCCCGGGCCCCTCGGCCCCCCCCCCGGGGGTGGGGGGATAGGCGTTGAGGGGGGGTGGGGTTTTGCTACGATGTGGCGGACAGCTCGCGGAGGGGGCGGAGGGGTAATGATGAGCGGGCGCGACCAGGGGTTGCGATTTCTTCGGGGCCCCCCCCGGGGTTTTTCGGGCCCCCAACCCGGGCGGGACCCCCGGTTTCTTCGGCGGATGAGACGCTCTTGGGGGTCGGGGCCGGGGGGCGGAATGGGGTTCCTCGCAGGGTTCGAATTTCCCTTTTGGTTTGAGTCCGGGAGTTTCCCGGGGGTGGGGGGTGCTTCCCGCCGTGGGATGAGTTTAGGGCCTTTTTGTCCTTTGCCGGTTGCAAAGGGCGAGGGTTGATCGTTTTTTGCGGATCGATGGGGGTCGGAGTGTTCGTGAGTATCTTGGGTTATTCTCGGCCCCCAAATGCCCATGTGGGGGTATACCCCGAAGCTCGTTGTGATAGGGGACGGTCGTTTGCTCAAAATAGCGTCGCAAACGTTGGACTCGCCGGTTGCGACCCCGCCCGGGGGATGGAGGGAGGCCACGAATGGGGGCCGGTAGAGTCGCGATAGGAGGCCGCCGAGGGGCCCGGGTCGGCGGGGTTTGGGGGGATTCCGGGCGGGCGGCCTCGGTTCGATGGGGGGATTTCCGAGGGCGGGATCCGGTCGGTGTGGAATTTCGGCGGCCGTCGGGGGGATGGGAAATTCCGGGGCCTTGGGTCCGGCCGGGGGTTGGTCGGTGGACCACCCCCCTCCCTGCCCCCGGGTTTTGGGGGTCACCGGGAATGTTTTGGTGCCGGCGGTGCCCTTTTGGGGGCCCCGGGGGGGGCCTGTGAGGGGTTGCCGGTAGGGTTGGTTTGGGTGGTGGGGGCGGCCCTGGGTCGGTGCCGGTTCATTTTTTCGGCGGCTATCGCCCCTTTGGGTCGGGGTGCGGGGCCCCGGGGGTGGCGGGGGCACGGCGGGTCCCCCGGGCTTGCGGTCTTTCGAACCGCATCCCAGCGGTGGCGGGATCGGAGGGGGGGCCCAATGCGGATCGGTATTGAGCCTTTATTGTTTTTTTGTATGTGTGTTTGTTGTAGAAAATCGTTTGATAGCCGGTAAGGATCCAAAAGGTAATTGGTATTTATAAATAACGACGCTGGAAAGTTTGTTTAGAAATTTGGGTTCGGAATGGAAATAGGCTTTGTAGGGGAAAATTAGTATCGAGGGGTTTGGGGAGGGTTAAAATAGTAAGTGTGTTACGAACGTACGGAAATAATTGGGCTTAAATTTTCCGTTATGTGATGAAAGTATGTGATGGGGTGGCGCGACTATCGGGAAAAAATCGTATTTCTTGGGTTGGGGTTAAGCGTCTTTGGGATGAAACAAATTCGGGATGGGTGACCCCCGGGAAGTTTTTTTTTTTTTTTTGGGGGTCGAAATTCGGATTAAAGGGGGAAATGAGAAGCTAGGATTGCGGCTGATGTGTGAACGGAAAGTTGAAAAGACAAAATCGCCAAGGGCGATGAAGAGTTCGAATTAAAGTTGCAAAGAGATAAAGAAGGAAGGAAAATATGATTTTGGGGTACGGCTATGTGTTATGTAAAAACGGGAATTTCCCAAAAGGGCTATGCGACCTTATAAGGTATTGAACTTCGAGGACGAATGTTCCAAAAAAGGGGAAAGGGTGTTATATCCCGTATTTTGAACGTCGGGGCCCATTCGGGTTAATATGATAAATTAAGGTCGGGACCATTCGGGGGGCGAAGTGAGACGGGGCCTTCGATTTTGTGTAACCTAAGTGTGTTGATGTTATTGGTATGGAAACATCAAAAACTTCGGGACCAAAGATGGAATAATGAAAAGTTGTCAAATTGAAAGAAAAAAGGGGGTAAAAAAGGGCCTTTGGGCCCGGGCCCCCGAGTGGGCCGGCCCTGGTTGGGAATTTTTAAAAAAGGATGACTAAGGGGCCTTTATATCATCTTTCATTAACAGAAAGATCGAAAACTTGGAGAGCAAAAACCTAACCTTCGGCCCAAATTGAAAAATCAAGACCAAGTTAAGCCCTAAAAATTTTTTTTTTCTAAGCAAATCTACTAATTCAAGGGTTTGGTAACGTGGGTTGTTGTTTCAACGTTGTTGTTCGTTTTCATCCTTGGCCAACTTTGGACAAGTTGAGGAGTTTGAAGAAAGGTAAATTCTAATCTTTTTATGAGTTATGGAAGTTTATGTGTGTTTTGTATGTTGTATGGATGAAATTCATGGGGTATGGCAACATGAAGTTGGGGTTTCTATGGTGTTTGGCGTGTGCTTTTTTGTGTGTCTAGGTGATGAACTAAGTTTTATATAGCATGTTTGGTTATTGAGAGTGTTGAAATGAATGAAAATCATGAGGTATGTATGTAAGTGTGTTGGCGAAAATGGCCTCTTAAGGGGGTCGAAATGAATTAGTTTTCTTGGAATTTTGGGTTTTTGTTATTGGATTCTATTTGGAAATAGGTTTAATGATTAAAAGGTATTGTAAGTGTTATGGGCTGATTTGGAAATTTGGTGCATTTATTAATTTTATTTTTTTGGAAATGGGTTAGAGTATGGATTGTTGGAGCAAATCTGATTTGAAATCAAGGAATGTATTAGGTTGAGGTTCTCGGGTTGGGGATCTTTCGGGTGGAATGGAGTGTTTGTTGGTTTTTGGGAAAAATTGTATGAATTATTTAAAGGTTCTTGAGTATTGTTTGAATGGTTTCGGATTGATAATTGAATGTGCGTTAGTTTGATTATATGTTGGGCCGGTGCGCCTTTTGGCCTTGTCGGCCCGGATATATATGTGCTTGATTTTGGGGGATGTGTTTAAGCGGCGTTTGATATTCATATAGGCAAAAACCTTTGTGTGTGATTCGGGTTTGATGAATCGTTTGGGTGCCCCCCCAGGGCACTAGTCACGGCTACGGGGTTGGGTGGGCGGTCATGACTTTCCCATCGTTCGGGGGTTTTCCCAAAACCTTCGTCACTCCGATCAAGTTAAAAACGATTGGGCCCCAAATGCATGCTTATGATGGATGTTCCGGGTTTTTAAAAGGGCGGGCACGACCCCCGCTTCGGTGGGGCGTGGTGGAGGGGCTATTTAAAAGGGCCGGGAGAGGGGGGGGCCGACCCCACTACGGTAGGCGTGGGGGGCCGGCATAAGTTACACTTGGCCTATTTGGCCGGGCATGCCCCCGCTGGTGGGGGCGGAATGCCCCCGGGACGCGGGGGCCGGACGTGGGCTAATTTATGTGATTCGGGCCCGGGTTTGGATGTATATAAAAAGGAAAAGGTGAGCATGCATAATTTCAGAGGCAAGCAAATAGGGTCGGATCTTTTTTTTTTTTTCCCTGTTTTCCCTTTATATCTTTTCTACCCGGGTTATTTTAATTATGTTATCTTTTTCCCCCTTACATATCGGTACTTGCTCGTAGGGGCCCCTTTTTGGGGGGGTTTCTCCGCGGGGGGAACCCCGGACGGATAGAACCCGGGAAATAAAAAGATGTTCCGGCGAAGTTGGCAATCTCCTTTTGTTCGGGTGTGGGCCGGGGTGGGCGTGCTATGCCATGATGTTTTGTTCGAAGTTAGAGATTTTGGGAAACGGTTCGTGGGTTTTGGGGAGTGGGGATCCCGGCCCCCCTTTCGGAAAAATGTGTGGGTTTTGTACGATGATACAATTTTTGTACGGTTACATTTTTTTATTTGTTTTAAAAAGCATGAAAAAGAGTTTTTTTAAGAAATCTTATTAGGTATATTTGATGTGGGAAAAAAAAAAAATTTTGTACGTAGTAAAGTCGATGGGTTTTGCTCGGGTCCCTTACGGGGGGCGGGTGCCCACCCCCCTTAAAACCGGGGGGGTGACAAAAGTGGTTGGGAGGGTGGTCAAGGGGGGTACGCAAAATCGTGTCCGGTAAAGTCCATTTTTTGGGTGTGGGCCCCGTCTATAGGCAAGGGGGCTGGGGCATTTTGGAAATTGACCTTAAAATTTTTGATGGGGTAAGAGCAAGTCATGGGGGAAAAGTTTAAATTTTTTTACTAGCGTGGGGCCCGGGGGGCCTAGTGGGGCGGAAAACAAGTGATGACTGGCAAGTCACAAAAGGGGGGTCGGGATATTTTTGTTTTTGGGCCCCCGGGAAATTTTTTGGAAAAAGGGAATATGTTATTTTGGTATGTTCGGAAGTATCGCCCCATTTTTTACGTACAGATTTTGAAAAGTAAGAATGGTAAAAGGGGGGTTAAGCCGGTAGGTACGCCAACGGGAAGAAACGGGGGAAAAAAACGCGGACGGTAAAAATGAGATATGTTGTTTCGGGAAAGGTTTTTGGATTTGGCGTGGCGACAAAAGGGGTGATGCTACCCTGGGAATAAAATCCGGGATGAAAGATAGTGAGGCACGGGGGTGAAAAGCGAATAAGGGCGAAAAAAGGGTAAAATTGTAATTGCAAAAGAAAGGGGTGTTACGAAAATGCCTCGGGGTACGGAAACCTCGACTTTTCTCTTGATTAGGTAGTAAAGGGCATCGAGGAAGCGGGCCCGAAAATATTTAAAAAAATTAAGGGATCGAATTTAAAAAAAAGTTTTCGGGTTAAGCGTTCGGGGGGGTAAATTTTATGATGGGTGACCTCCTTTTGGGGGGGGGGACAAAAAAATTCAACATATTTAAAAACGTATAAGACAAGTGAATGGTTTAGTAACCTAAGGGAAAACTAGAGTTTTGGGATGGGGAAAACCAAAAGGCCCCCGTAAACCGGCGGTAGCCGGGGGAAGGGGGGAAAGGTCATCTTGCCCTAGAGTTGGGGTAGGCTTGAACCCTGGTTTTGGGGGTATTTTGTGGGCTTTTGGGGAAAAAATATCTATATGTATATCTTGGGCGCGTAGGGGATCCCCCCATGATTGTGTTTGGATATGTAGTTTCGGCAAGAAAGCTACGGTATGAAAACTCAACCGGGTAAGGATATTGAAGATTGAGTAATAGCAAGAGCAAACGGTGCCAAAAATCTTTTAAAATGAGTTGTTTTTTTTACTATAGGTCAAACTTCGAAATTCCGGGATAAGACATTTGGAAAAAAAAAAATGGGTAAAAATAGATGCCCAAAAAAGAGGATAAAGTCCGGGGGGGAGGTGAAAAGTAAAAAAAATCTTGGAGAAGCTATTGTTTAAAGCACAAAACGCAGGGAAAGTTCGAAGATAGATACGGAAAGTGTGGAACAAAGGAGGATGTGGAGCCCAAAGGAACCCCAATAAGTGGGGAAAAGGAATATTCCCTAAGTTTAGAACCCTAGAAGACATAAAGAAGGAAAATCGGGGCGGTCGGCTTTGGGCCCCAAAAGGGGGGGGGGGGGGGGAGACCATATTATATTAGATCTAAAAGGAAATCTATTATTTGGGGTCAGTAAAAATATGTCGGCGTGTGGGGGGAATCTTGGGAGAAGAGTAAAAGCGAAATAGCTGGTTTAAGAGATAGACACGAGGATAAAAAATAGCCTACGTACATTGAATTGTTAAGAAAAGATTCGTACTAAGGCGTGGCTTTTTAAAGGTGTGGTGACGAGACAATGACGGATATGGAAAAAGGGGCCAACTATAAAGAAATCCCCCCCCGAAGTGTTATAACACCCCTAAGATCGTTGAACATTCGAGGACGAATTTTTTAAAAAGGGAGGATGTTATGCCGTATTTCGTGTGATCGGATTTTGGAGGCAATGGTGAGAGTTAGGATGGCTATGTTCTAAAATAATTTTAATGTACGAGTTGCTGGAATATTATCTATGGACTTTGGGTATTATGGAAATATTAGAAAGGCTAAGGCAAAAAGAAACCCAAAATGGGCCGTGAAAATAATCGGAAGGCTAGGGGCAAAATGGTAAATTTTACAAAGGGGCTCAAAAAAGGTTCTTGGGGGGAAAGGCCAGAAAAATTCTTGCAAGGGGGCCATTTTGGGGGGTCAATATGTGTGTGTGTGTGTGTGGCTATGTGGGCCCCATCTTTTATGGGCCCTGTGATGAATAAATTGGATCAACATAAAAGAAGAAAATTGGTCATCTTTGTTCATTTTTTAAAAAAATTCGAAAATGGAAAAATGTTACACCTCGCATTTTGTGCGTATTCGGAAAAATCGGAAATAAGTCGGAATGGTAGGAATTGAGGTTGATTGGATCTTACTTAATGTGCTGGGATTTTTAAAGGGAAAAATTGACCCGGAAACGTTAAGGAAGGTTAAGGACATTGTAATGTATTGATTTTGTTTGGTTCATAAGTTGGCTATGGAAAATGTAGATGTGGAAATATCGGAAAAGACTAAGGGAAAAAATTTGGGAAAGTCGGAAAATAGTTTCATGAATTCAAAGTATGGGCTAAGGAAATTGGACTTGGAAAGTTAAAAAAAAAAAAAAAAGATAACCAACCCAACCCTGAAGGGTGGCCGGCTAACAACAAAAAAAAGGAAAAAAACAAGTTCAAGTCATGTGCTGGTCATGTGACAAACTAAGTATATAAGGGGGCCCTGACTTGTTAATTTTCTAGAAAATTCAAGACATGAGAAAAAAAGGAGAAATCAAGAAAAATCTCGGGGAAAAAGAGGAGGGGATTGGCCGCCCCCCCCCACTTTCCTCATTAAAATCTTGCCTCTAAAAATTTTTCTCTTGTGGTATTTACACCAAAACAAGGTTCACAACGTGGT
>NW_026720800.1:0-9420 GCF_029784015.1 Lycium ferocissimum
ATGATTTTGTTATGACTCTTAGAGGTCTGTAGACATATACGTGTGGGTTATGGGTATTCACTGTTCAGTCGCGTCTGTGTGATTTGTGTTTTGGACGTCCCCCCGTATTCTGATAGCCTTGCTGGCTTATATGTGATATCATTTGCTGACAGCGATATGTATATATGTATTTGTGACAGATTTTGGGGGCGACGGTTCACTTCTTTGTATGTATAAGATCTGATTATGCCAGCTATGGTCTAAGGTCTGACTTTTATGTGTGTATAATCTGTTTATACGCTGATTATGGTTAACGGGTTCGTATGGGTGCCCAGCTCGGGCACTAGTCACGGCCTACGGGGTTGGGTCGTGACATTAAGGCTCGCCCCTCTCTTTCAAAGGCATGATTCTTAGATTACGATTTCATAAATGCTTCCATAACTTTGTTGTTGTCAAAAGTTAGAAGTCTATAATTCTAAGGCATGATTTCTTTTCCGATGACCCGTAAATGCTTTCTAAAATTTACGTATCTCTCTCAAATGGAGGTTTATGACTCCGTAAGCTTTCATGACAACTCGATGGATATGTTTTACAATGACAACGATGATGTCAAAAATGAGAATATTTTCCTTCGATGAATATGATGATGATGATTTTATGTTTAAAGGTTCCAAGTTTATGATTTCAATGACGATATGAGAATGTTGAGCTATTTCTTGATTTCTCAATTTTATTCATGAATGATGACTATTTTTTAAGGATTCCAAAGTATATGAATTGATGCCTTATGGTCCTATTTTATATTTCCTTGTGAAGCTATTTCCTCGTGAAGCTATTCTTCATTGACAGTCTCACCTTATAATAATCGTTCCTCCAAAGTGAGACAAAGCGACCATGATTAATCCATAATATAATCGGAGGCTACCGACCTTACGTCACTCCGATAGATACATGACTTTCTTTGGGCTCTCATGCATGCCACTTATATGATATATGTATATATGTATACGGGGGAATATGGGAAAGGGCGAGAGCGTTATATACGCGTAACCACACGATCGGTTGGTATAATATGACATGATACCGTCCCGGACGCGGGATGCCGGACGCGGGATATGTGGTTATGGATCGGGGCTGTACGTTCCGTAGCAATATAATATATATATATATATATATATATATATATATATATATATGGATCGGGCTGCACGTTCCGCAGCACTAAGCTCGCATGGTACCCGCCTAAAAGGCACTCGGATGTACGTGTTACTCTTTATCTCATGATATGTTCCATATTTTCGTCTTGTTACTATTCATGCTTTGTATCCTTCCATATGTTGTTAGTCATGCCTTACATACTCGGTACATTGCTCGCATCGACGTCCCTTCTTGTGGACGCTGCGTTCATGCCCGCGAGGTAAAACGCAGACGCATCCGATCCCCACAGGAGCTCCACGGCGGCTTATTGGGAGCGCTCCAGCTTGTTCGAGCTTGGGTTTACGGTACTACTTTTGTGTACATATTTGGGCACGGTGGAATCCGGCCCGACTTGTGGATATATGTATCTTATTTAGAGGCTCGTGAGACGCACGTGTACGATCAAATGTTTCGTAGTCCTGCTCGCCGTTATGGTTGTATAATCTTTTGGTAAAACCTACTAACACTCGTTCACGAGTATGCTATTGATGATTATGTTGAGTAAGATATGATTGTATCGTCCATATGGCCCACTCAGTAATACGAATAGAATGCATGATAAGAGGTGCCGGTATGATATTATCGGGTACCCGTCACGGCCTCTGGTGGGGTCGTGACAATTCCAAACTAGCACTTAATTCTACAGAAATTTGGGCAGCATTTTCCCTGTAAATAGGCCAACCCCGAGAATTTAACTCGGCCAAATCAACAACAACAACACCAACAACCAAACTAGCAACATCAATAATCAATTCAAAACGCATTCTAACATTAAATACCCTTTCTACATAATCCAACAACATTCATTACATTCAATTCAACGGCTTACCTTCAAGCCAACGTCAACGCTTATACATTCAAATACCAACCCGAACCCATACCAACAATATCCAAGGACATTTTAAACAATTCATACAATGTTTCAAACATCCCAAATAATACCCCACTTCACCCGAAATCGCCCAAACCCGAGAACATAACTATAACCCATTCCTCACTTCCAAATCATGATTTGCACCAACAATCCACACTCTAACAATGTCATTCCCATAAATATAAAAATTACATTAAATGCACAATCACCTCCAAATCAGTCCGCAACACTTACAATATCAATTTGAGTCATTAAACTCTTGTCGCCAACATAGAATTCATAACGACAACAACTAAAACACTAAGTAACATTAATACATTCTTTGTCACATAATATGACCCATATTCGGCCATCACCATACATGCATATATTGGTGATTCTCATCCATTTCAACACACTACAACAATTGAACATGCTACATAGAGTCAATTCATCATCTCAACACAACACACACACCTACACGGCCATAACTCATGCACACAACCTCAACTCCAACATGCCATATTTCATGATTTTCATTCATTTTCATCTACTACAACATGCACACATCATTCATATCACATAAAACAAGATTAAATCTTACCTTTTCCTCTTATCTTCACAACTAGGCTAGGGTTTGCGATTGACAAAACGGATGGTTTGTTCGCTCCAACAACACTTCCACGTTAACTAGGGACCTCCAATTAGTGGATTTGCTTGAAGGAAATATTTTTGTGATGGCTCAATTTGGACTTGAAATTTTTGGGTCTTGGCCGAATGGCCTTAGTAGTTCATCCAAGGTTCTTTTTTTTTTTTTTTTCTAAGTGTGGGAATGGGAAAGATGACTACTTAGTCATCTTTTGAGCTTCATATAAGAGTTACACATGTGTCCCATGGCCCACACATGTGTTGGACCAATTAAAATTGGCCACAAAATGTGTGGGGGCCATCCCCAACCCACACGGCCAACATGGCCAAGAATGCATGATTTCTAACTTCCAATTATTCCACTTTTGGTCCCAAATTTTCCTAAATGTTCCATGCCAACAAATTCATGAACAACTTATGTTTCAAAACAAAATCGGAGGTCAAAAGTCTCGACTTTGTATCCGGAATGGTTTCGTTTCTAACTTATCATAGTTAATCCGGATTGTCTCAATGTACAAAATACGGGATATAACAGAAGCGATCTAGTTCCGTCTATGAAAGTTAGAGACATTTTTCAACATAGAATCCTTTAGGTACAAAAACTCTTTATGCAACATTTGAAATCCAATCATACAAAAGACATAAAGACCATAGCTCGACTATATCAAGAATGCGATAGTCAAGAAGTGAATAAGAATCATAGACATGCTCGGATCACAAGAATAGAGTTACCCCGAGGCTAGTATCATAGCCTGCTTACAACTAAGACATGCCAAAAGAAAGAAAGGTTAGGCTTTACATACCTCGTCCGCTTCCTAAGCTAATCCAACTTAAGTCTCGGGCTTCCCAAGATCTACAATAACGTCATTAGACACCAAACATTAGTCATAAGCACTTAGGAATCCAATCCCAAGCTAACACTTTATCTACAGAAATTTGGGCAGCATTTCCTCTGTAAGTTCAACAACCCCGAGAATTCAACTCGGCCCAATCTTCAACAACAATACCAACAATCATTCTAACAACATCAACAATTAATTCAAAATGCATTCTAATGCTAATAACTCTTTTCTACATAATTCGACAACATTCCATTTATATTCAAATCAACCACATATAACCAAGCCAACATCAATGCTCCCATATTTAAGTACTAATCCGAAACCACTTAAAAAAAACTCAAGAACATTTCAAACAATTCACACAATATTCAAACGGCCCAACCAATGTGCAACCTCACCCGAAACCTCCCAATGTCAATAGGAACAACAACAACACATTTCTTTCTTCCAAATTCATGAACTACACCAACAATCCACACTTTAACAACATTATCCTCATAAATACAAGAAACTATATTAGAATCACATTAGTCCCTAAATCAGCCCACAACAATTTCAACTTCAACTTGAGTCATTAAATCTTCATTTTCACCATAGAATTAACAACAACAACAACTCAAAACATTAAATAAAATTAGTTCATCACTCCAACACACACAACACCTACACAACCCAACTTCAACATACATAGTTTCATGAATTTCATCCATTTCTACACACTACAACATGCACAAATCATCCATAACACATGTAAAAGGAGATTGAACCTTACCTTTTTCAGTTAGTTCTTCACTTGGCTAGGGTTGGTGCTTTGAACTAACACTTGTTCTTGCTACTCCAACGATTACTCCATGATGTTATACACCTTCTAGGGAGTTGAAAAGCTAGAAGAAATCATTTTTTTGATCCATTTCCATGAGCACCAATTCGGTCAGCCATGGCCGAATATGCTTCTCTTTCTTTCTCCATATTTCTCCAAATTTCTAGAGTTGTAAAAGATGACTAATTGGTCTTGCTTGTCATCTATGTATACATATAAGATTCATCCATGTGTACCATGGCCCACACATGGCTTGGATGAATTAAAATTTGCCAAGCCATGGGTGGGAACCACCCATGTGCCACACGGCCAACTTGGCCCTTTTTCATAAATTGTCAACTTTTTATAATTCACTTTTAACCCCAAATTTTCCTTAATATTCCATGCCAATAAAATCATAATCAACTTATGCCTTAAAACAAAATCGGAGGTCAAAAGTCTCGACCTCGAATCTCGAAATAGTCTTGTCCTTAACTTATCATGGTTAGCTCGGATTATCCCAATGTACAAAAATACGGGATATAACATCCTTCCCCCCATTAGAACATTCGTCCTAGAATGTTAAACTGGTCTTACAGGGTCTTATGAACATTTTGGGGGAGTCTCTTTCATAGCTGTCACATACAGTTCATTAATTAATCAACATAACCCACCTAGAAATTTGAATTACCTGTAGGCATAGGAAATAGGTAGGGATTCTTATTCTTCATCTCCTCTATCACCTAGATATCATTCATGGGAAATATTTTGGAAAGATCGCCTATACATTTGCAAAGCATTGACACGTGGAAGACTGGATGCACTGTTTCCAAATCAGCTGGTAGGTCTAACTCGTAGGCGACCTAGCCTAACTTGCAGACAATCTGATAAGGCCCAATGTATCTCGGGCTCAGCTTTCCCTTCTTGCCGAATTCCATAACACCCTTCATGGGTGACACTTTCAGACATACTCAATTGCCAATTTGGAACTCTAAGTGTTGACGTCGATCATCGGCATATGACTTTCGTCGACTCTGGCTGCTAAGAACCTTTCCTAAATAAGCTTCACCTTATCAATAGCTTGCTGAATTCTACCTGAGCCAATCAACTTAGTTTCGCCAACATCGAATTCGCTAATCGGTGACCTGCACTTTCTGCCATACAAAGCCTCATACGGCTATCTGGATGCTAGAATGGTAGGTATTATTATAAGCAAACTCCATAAGTGACAGATGATCATCCCAGCTGCCTCTGAAATCAATATCGCAGGCCCGCAACATATCCCTTAACGTTTGAATAGTACGTTCGGTCTATCCGTCAGACTGAGGGTGAAATGTCGTGCTAGGACTCACTTGCGGTTCAACGGTCAACATCATTAGTCCTTACATCCTTGTCACCTTTTACCTTTACATTCGAGTGCTCACCCAACATGACTTTGTCGCTAGTGAGTATAATGGTTATGTCCCTTAAACTATTCCTCCTAGTTCCTTCCCAGGACTACTTCTATCGATCTAAAGTATGTATATACAAAATGGTTCTGCACCCTTCGCTATCCTTCACAGTTCAGCTACACTTATGGCAACTCATTGTCACGACCCAACTCCGTAGGCCGTGACTAATGTCCGAGTTGGACACTCGTACGCACCTAATACTCAGAATTGACATACTCCCACGCATAATCATACATAGTCACATATGGCTTCAGATTGTCGCAAAATAGCAAACATATATCGTAACGTACAGAATCTCATAATATACACAAAGGCAAGCCAACTAGGCTGCCGCGGCGGGTGGACCGCCCAAAAATACATAACACACACATATAGCGCGCGTACGTAACCGTACCCACGAGACATGTCCACGGACCTCAAACAGAGTAACAAAATAATATGACGGGACGGGGCCCGTCGTACCCCGAATAAATATGTACATATGCATCGAAAAGTATATATATACCAAATATAGGCTCGGACGAAGGAGCGCTCTCAAAACGCAGTAGATGCCCTAGGCGGGTGGATCCTCAAACCGAGCGTCGGTACTGCGGCATGAAACGCCCCCGAAGAAAGGGGTCGATTGCGGAATAGGTACCGAGTATGTAAAGCAGGAATACAGAATCATGATGGCAAAAAAACAAAAGTAGATATGTTATGCAAAATATGTTATGCAAAATATTAAAACATCTGTTTAAAAATATAGTTCATGCAAAGGTTCTTAGAACGGTGGTCGCCCGCCTGTCGTTGGCGCCACGCCACAGCATCACACCAGAAGAATTTCATATCTCCGTAACCCGACAAATCCCCGTAACACATCATAGCCCTCCATAACTCCATAACACAGTATCACACCAAACGGAACCCGGCCCTCAGGAGAGGAGCTCGGTGAACCGTAACACAGCATCACACCGGAAT
Source organism: Lycium ferocissimum (assembly GCF_029784015.1). Taxonomy (NCBI): domain Eukaryota; kingdom Viridiplantae; phylum Streptophyta; class Magnoliopsida; order Solanales; family Solanaceae; genus Lycium; species Lycium ferocissimum. Next base: position 6,727 of record NW_026720800.1, read on the forward strand.
GTATATCATTTTGCGCACGAAGCATATCCGGCCCGGGATCCGGTGAACGAGGTGATGACCACAAGCACGAGCAGAGTCGTGAGCAACCGTATGCATAAAATCATGTTCATAAGTCATTAAACAAATAAGAAATTCATATGCGAAAGTCGAAGAGAAAATAGCACTAAGTTTCTTCAAAGACCATTTAGGACGAACATAAAAGCCGCGGCCCCACGAACGGGTGCCGGCCCCATCCGAGCCCGACTACGTTAGTTGGGGAAAGTTATGCCTTATAAACTTACCTAATATGTTTTGGGGCATTCCGAGCTCGTATGCAAAAGTTACGGACGTTTGAAGTTCGGGACCCTTTTTGTAGTCAAAATTCTTTATAAAACCTTTGAAATTCATTCTTTTGAAAACATGAAAATCTTATTTTGGTCCCATTAAGGAGTAGATTTTAAGAAACGAACAAAGTACATACCTAAGCTCGGATTCTAAGAGTGGAATTACCCCAAGGCTCGGGTCATAACCTAGTATCACTAAGACATGCCAAAAGAGAACGTGATGCCTTACATACCTTATCCGCTCGCAAGCTAAGTCAACCTTCAAGCTTCGGGTACGCCAAGATCTACGTAAGGCCAAGTATATTAACATTAGCCATAAGCCTTTATGAATTCAATTCCAGACGAACATTAAATTCTACCGAAATTTCGGCAAGACTTCCCCTATAAATCCGCCAACCCCGAGATTTATACTCGGCCAAATCCAACAACAACCAAGCCAACAACCAAACTACAATATCACTTTACAATATATATACTCCAACTTTGATATTCAATCCAAACACATTCCAACCTTAAACACATGTTGCCACATACTTAGGGACATTCCAATATATTCAACTACGTCATATAATCAAATTAACATTAACGCTCATACATTCAATTATCCACCCTAACCCATTCCAACCATATGCAAGAACACTTTAAGCAAATCATACAATATTTCAAACAAGCCAAGTATTGTTCCAACTTACCCGAAATTGCCTCCAAACCCGAGAATAACACCAAACATACTCTTTCCTTCACAATTCACAAATTACATCAACAAACCATACTTAAACAACATTATTCTTAAAAGTTCAAGAAACTACATTACGTCATATTAATCCTTAAAATCAGCCCACACAATTTTTGCTTCAACTTGGGATCATTAACCATCATTTCTACATTATATAACGCATGACGACAACAACCAAAACACCATATGACATTAATCTACCATGGCTGCCCTGAAACTGCCCATACACGGCCAGCCCCCATCCCTCAAGATTTCATGATTTCCATCCATTTCAACACATTACAACAACACACACAACAAGCTAAATACAATTAACTCATCACTAATAACATACTACACACATACACGGCCAAAGGGCCACTTCACCGTTCAACTTCAACATTCCTATTTCCATGTTTTTCATTCATTTTCACATCCTACAATATCCACAAACCATTCATAACACATAAGAACAAAGATTGAACCATACCTTTCCTCTTCACTTCTCCACTTCGGCTAGGCTTCCTTTTTAGCAAGAGGAGTGCTTTGCAAGCTTCAACAATCACTCTATGTTGTTCCTTACCTTCTAATGAGTTGAATTGCTAGAGAAAACTACCTATTTTCCTCACTTTTTTTCTTGATGTTGCTCGGCTAGGAGGGCAAGTACCGAATGGTTGCTTCTCTCTTTCTCTCAAAGCTTCTTTTTTTGCTCTTGCTTTTTCTTTCTTTCTCGAAGCTTCTATTAATACTCATTTTAATCACATGGAAAATTAATGAAATTAGGGGCTTGGGCCAAGGCTTGGGCTTAGCCACCCCCTAACTTTGGGCCAACTTTGCTCTTCTTTTATTCTTTTGGCCCAATTGGTCGTGGCCTCGTCTTGAAATTCCGAAATTAATTTCCGAAGTTCCCGATTTTTGCCCCTCGCCTTTCCCGCTATTTCCACACTAATAGGTCATGAACAACACACACCTATGAAATAAGGTCAACATAGCCTTATTCCTTTCAAGCCTAGTTTATTTCGAATTTTTCCGAATAGGCAAAAACTCGGGATATAACACTCATAATTCGAGTTCAAACTAAATCCTTGGGCTCTTGTCACAACTATTCCTTTAGCTTTCTGCTACAACTGTTTCTTTCACCATTATCCCTCAAATTTTGCAATACAACCCAAAATCATAGGGCTACGAAAATTCTTACTCCCTTACGATTCTCTCCTAACACAAGTATACGTGTCATCGATTTCCTTGTATTGGCGATCGTTTCTGTCACGACCCAACCCCGTAGGCCGTGACTAGCGCCCGACCTGGGCACCCGTACGTACTAAAAGCCCAAAAATAGTAGCTCAAATATTTAGAAAAATTTGGGCAGAGTTTCCTCTGTTTTTCTTACTAACCAAAATTATCCTGCACGCAGAAAATACCAACAAAGGCCACACAGGGCCAACATATCCATATACACATATACGGGCGAGCCGAAAGCAAGTCGCCGTGGCGGTGAACCGCCCCGAGAACATATCACATATACATATCGTGTACCGACATAGCCATAACCCACATACATATCCACGGGCCTCTAAATGAAGAACGAAATCATATGACGGACAGGCCCCGTCGTACCACGAATAATAATGTACATATACATCGAGAAGAAAATAT
>NW_026720801.1:0-9533 GCF_029784015.1 Lycium ferocissimum
TTTTTGGGCCCCGGTTTTAAAGCCCCGTTTGGTAATTAAAAAAATTTTAAAATTCAAATTCCTGGCCCCCGTGCCTTTACCCAATAATTTAAAATAAAATCATATTAACAAAAATCAAAATAGTTTAAACCGCCCTTTTTCACAACTTTCCCAATATGCGAAAACACGGGATATAGGGAATTGTCCTTGAAATTACGGAAGTTGTGAGATTATGCCCTCTTGGGTGAAATTTTCGATTTTTGACGGGGGGTTTTAAAAGGGGGGAAGGGCGCATTTTTCCCCAAAACCCTCCCAATGGTAACCCCCAAAAAATTATTTTTCCCAATAAGTTTTAGTATGTTCTTAAAGGGAGAGTAATTTGGGAACAAAGAGTGCCCCTTTTCATCGTGCCCTTTCTTAAAAGTTCTAAACCTCGAGAAAAAAAAAGATGAAGAAAAAAAACGTGAAAAAGAAAATTTGGAAAGTAAAAAATTGGGGTGGAGTGGGGATCAAAAATGGCAACTCAAGGGGAAAAAAGGAAAGTTTTTGAGAAAAGTGATGAGTTGCCCAAAGAAAAAAATGGGGGAAAAAAAAAAGAAAGAGGAAAAAATGAGTAAAAGCAAAATTTGAAAAAAGTGTTTTACAAAGAGGGAAAAAGGACTTAAGTGAGGATGGTTCTTTTATCTTCTAACCTCCTCTCTTTGTCTTTCTAGTGTTTTTGTTTCCATTTGGGGCCCAAGGCAAAGAAAAAAATAAAGATCATTTTCCCCGGTTAAAAATTTTGTGCTACTCACTGAGACCAAGGTAAAAAACCCCTTTAAAAAACGCTTGGGAAAAATGGAAAACTAATACTTTATGTGTTTTAAAAAGCCATTGAATTGAAGGAATTGAGGTAAGGTTATGAAAATTAAATTTTTTGTTTTTGAAATCCCTATGGATGAGAGTTATGCTTTTGTTTAGGTCATTCTTTTTTATCTATGATGCGTTGTTGATGAAAACTTTTCATGCAATGTGCCTTCTAGTAGTCTTTTATTTGCAATGGAAGGGGAATGATAATCTCTTAGTCGGGTTTTTAAATTTGGGTTGAAAACCCCATTGTGGGATGATAATAAAGATGAGTTTCGTTTATTTTTGTCCTTTGGGATCCAATGAAGGAAGAAAAGATGGTAAATTTCCCCATAAGATAATGAGACACAGAAGTTTTTGGTGTCTTAGATATTAAGGAAGTTGAGCTAAATGCGGGATATATGCTCTTTGGGGAAAAGGATAAGTGCTCACTATTGCTAATTTACAATATCTTTATCTTGTTTTATTTTTTTTGCGGTTTTTCCCCAAATTATGGGGAAAATTACTTTTGATCCATATCTTGATTATGGTATATCTAATGGTATTAAATTATTTAGCAAGACAAATATGGTATTTTTTTCCTTTATTCATATGCTTTTGGTCTAGCTAATGACCCTCGGTTTTAAAAGAGCTTATGAATTGTGTTTTTAGTGGTGTTGGTGATTACATTTTCTTGTTAGGCTGATGTTATACTTGGACATTTAAAGAGTGTTTGTGCATAAAAATAATAAGTAGGTTAAATGAGGTTGCATGGTCACTACCTTGTGTTACTTATACCAAGTGGTTGTTGTGTTTTTCTACTTATTGTGATTATCTGTATGTTGGTTTTATGAGGAGAAAATGTCAAGATTCAAGATGATCATCTTTAAGAGAGGAAGAATGATAGCAACCATGAAGGCTCAAATGCATTAAATAGCAAAATAAGATCCACCACCAGATTAGACAAATCTTCTTTAGAGGGAGAATGATAGCGACCATGGAAGCTCATTAGTGAAGGACAAGAAAACGTTATGTCAAGATCAACGGGCTTTAATTAGCAATTCAAAAATTGTCTTGTGATGGCGAGAAGAGCTCCATTGGATTTTTTCCTCAAGTCTTACACTTATTTGGAGGCCCAAATTAAAGTCCAAAGTGAGATGGAATGAGGCCCAAATCAGCCCCAAAGAAGAAAGTTTCCGGCAGCCCAAAATTAGCCCAAATATTAGTTTCTAGAATAAATATTTAATTGTTGTTTTCATCTATGTTGACTTGCATTGGTCCAAGTGTTGGGTAGTCTTCTAGGTTGTTTTAATCTATGATGACTGCCTTGGTCCAAGTGTGGGAAGTCTTCTATGCTTCTAGGAAGATAATTCTCATTTATTTCTATTTTGACTAGCTCCTTCTTTACAACTATATAAAGGGGTGATTGTCATTTCATTATCATCAGTTTTGAAGAATATATTATATTGAGGTTCTTTTGAACCTTTTTGTGGCATTACTTTAGGATTTATCTTTCAACCTTCTTTAGTTTCTTAGTTCAAGGTAGTAAGATAATTTCTTCTTTTGATATCTTTTGATTTCTTTTGGTATTCTTTTCGAAGGCGATTAGTTCTAAATACTAATTGTTGTCTTAAGTTACTCACAAAGCGGTCGAGGATCTGAATCTCTGTTTTTGATTTTGTTATCTCAAGTAAAGGCGTTAGATTTTTCTTCCTATAAATCTCTATATGTTGTTACTTGGATCTTGTCAAACTTTAGAACTTCGTTCTTGAAATTCGTGGATTGTTCCTTGAATTTCCCATATCTTTATTTTCTAGTTTTTAAATTCTTTTCTATATTTGCTTCACTTCTTATATTTTTAATTATTAATTTGGGATCTCCCTAACCTCGTTGTTATCACTTACAGTTTGCGGTAGGAGATCGAGAGAGTGCGAGTTGTTAAAGGGAGCGAGTCGAGGCACCACACGGGCTATGTGGTTTGCACGCATTCGGATGGAGGCTCGAACCGGACGAGGCCGTTTATGCCACCGGTGTCCTGGTGCGGCGGGGGCACCGTCTAGGGGGGAATGCGCCGTCGCGTTACGGCGCTTGTTTCACTTGCAGCCGTCAAGGCCGTGTTATGAAAGGTGCCCTGCAGAGGGTGGTCGGGGTGGGCCGGCTCTTGCGGTCGGTTCTTTGGTTCATCCTCACGTGACTATGCGCCTACGAGGCGAGGGGTATCTTGACACCGGCGGCGGGGTGGGCGTCTGGTTTTGGCGGTCCGCGAACCGGCTTGTATCGTTGTGCCGGTGAAACGCGGAGCAAGGAGCGTCGTCGTCTTGCTACGGTATATGAATCCTTGCGAGATGGCCATGCTTTGTTATGTATGTATATTGTTGTATGGTTGATATTTAATAGCCGTTCACAAAAAATTTAAGAGCAGGTAATCGGTATTCATAAATTAAAGGCGATTAAGGTATGTTTATTATAGTGAATGCGGAAGTCGAGGATGGAAAGGTAATCGTATTCGTAAGCGAAAGGTGAACGCGGGGGATCGAGAAAGGTAAAACGGTAATTGTGTCGTGAACGTTTTGAAAAGCGGCCAAAGACTTCAATTTACTCCGGGTTGTGTCTTGAAGGTCATGCGGTGACGTGAACGCTTATTTATCAGACTAATATTAAAGCATCGTATTTCATCGAAATTTCGAGGTTAAAGCGTCTTTGAGAGAAATATTGGGATGGTGACCACATAGGAAGTTTTACGAAAATCTCTAGAATTCGGATGAAAGAGGCAAACGAGAAGCTAGAATAATCCAAAGGAAGTTAGAGTGTGCGGAGTGGGTCGGAACCTTAAGTGGTCACGTAGAACGAGGCCCAGTTAGGCCAAATGAGTAAAGAGAAGATGCATCACGATTTTGGATTTGGGGTGAGTTCGAGCAGTGTTTGGAAATATTTTGTAAGTGAGCGATAGCGACCGCATGTACGCGTATGTGTGTAATGTCTCATACTGGTTTTATTAGCGGATATGTGTATTCCGACAACCAACGTGGCGGTATAGGGAAGACATTAATTGGACAGAGTGATGAAGCTCAAGTGAGCAACAGTGTATAGATGGCACAAATGTTATAAGCCAAGCTGATGTTGTGGCTATTACAGGTCAAGTTGGGTAGTTCGAATGCAATGACATGTGGAAAAGGGAAGAAAGTGAGTAGATGGAAGGTCAGGGAGTCAGAACGTCGGGATCAAAGTACCGTTTACCCAGAATGGAAAATGCGGACATAAGGCAAATATAATCGGGTAATGATATAAGCACACCCCCTAGGGGAAGCGGATGCGAGAAATGCAAGTGCAAGATGTAAGGATTGCAACATAATGTGTGACCGGAAAAATTGAAAGACGAGATCTAAGCAAAGGAACAATAAAAGAGTTCGAGTTAAGATAAAAAGATGATTTGAGAAACTGACAACGAGATAAAGAAGGAATATGATTGGTAGATACGGCTGCATGCCATGGTAATAAAAGGAACTTCCCCCGAGATCTTTATACGGCTTTATAAGACTAGTTGAACATTCGAGGAAGAATGTTCTAAAGGGGGGAAGGATGTTATATCCCGCATTTTGTACATTGGGACCATCCGGATTAACTATGATAGGTTAGAGACAAAACCATTCCGGGATACGAAGTCGAGACTTTTGACCTTCGATTTTGTTTTGGGACTTAAGTTGTTCATGAATTTGTTGGTATGGAACAATTAGGAAAATTTGGGACCAAAATTGGAATATATGGAAGTTGAAAATCATGCAAAAATAGCCATGTTGGCCGTGTGAGTGGGAGATGGCTCCCACACATTTTTGTGTCCAATTTTAATTGCTCCAACACATGGTGTGGGCCAAGGACACTTGTGCCATTCATATAATAGCACAAAGATGATCAAGTAGTCATCCTTATTCATTCCAATACTTAGAAAAAAAAATAGAAGTTGAAGAACACAAAGGGAGGCTCTCGGCCAACCCTTGGAAATTTCAAGTCCAATTTTAGCCATCCAAAAATTATTTATTTGATTCAAACCCACTAAGTTGAGGTCCCTAAGTAGCGGGAAGTGTTATTCGGGTCATCCAACCATCCGTTTTCATCCTTGCAAACCCTAGCCTATTTGTGAAGTTGAAGAAGAAAGGTAAGAATTAATCATGTTTTATGTGTTATAAAGGTTGTATGCATGTTGTAGTATGTTAAAATAGATGAAAATCATGGAATATAGTATGTTGGAGTTGAGGCCATGTGTGTGAGGTTTGGCCGTGTAGGTGTATGTGTTGTGTTGAGATGATAAATTGATTCTATGTAGCATGTTTAGTTGTGTAGTGTGAAGGAAAGAATGAGAATCATCAACATATGTATATACGTAATGTTGGCCGAATGTAGGTCATACCATGTGACAAGAATGAATTAATATTGCTTATTGTTTTAGTTGTTGTCGTTATGAATCCATGTTGACGATAAGAGTTTAATGACTCAAATTAATGTTGTAAGTGTTGTGGGCTGAATTGGAGGTTATTGTGCATTTGACGTAATTTATGTGTTTATGGGAATGACATTGTTAGAGTGTGGATTGTTGGTGCATATCATGACTCGGAAGTCGGAAGTGTGTTATAGTTGAGGTTCTCGGGTTTGGGGCTGGTTTCGGGTAAGTGTGTTATAGTCGGAATTGTGTTATAGTCGGAATTGTTTAAAATGTCTTTGAATGTTGTTAGTATGGGTTCGGATTGGTATTTGAATGTATGAGCGTTGATGTTGGCTTGAATGTAGCCGTCGAATTGAATATATTGAAAGTTGTTGAATGATGTAAAAGAGAGTTACTAATGTTATATTGCCTTTCGGATTGATTATTGATGTTGGTAGGTTGGTTGTTGTTGTTGATTTGGCCGAGTTAAATTCTCGGGGTTGGTCTATTTACAGGGGAAATGCTGCCCAAATTTCTGTAGAATTAAGGGCTAATGTGGAATTAAATGCCCAAATGTTTATAGCTAATGGTTGGCATATTATGAATTGTTTGTAGACCTTGGGCAGCCCGAGGCGTAGGTTGAGGTTAGCTTGAGTTTGGAGTAGCTTTGGAAGCGTTCAAGGTATGTAAAGCGCAACCCTTCCTTCTTTTGGCATACCTTAGTCGTAAATAGGCTATGATACGAGCCTCGAGAAAATTCTACTCTCGCGGTCCGACCATGTCTGTGATTATTATTTGTTTCTTGGTCTTCGTATGCATGATATGATGAAATATTGGCCCTATGTCTTTTGTATGGACAAGTTTCAAAAGTTGCATAAAAGTTTGGTTTTTAAAAGAGTTTTGTTCCTAAATGATTCCGAAAACTACGAAAGTCCGTAACTTTCACGAACGGAACCGGATCGCCTCGATATGCTCAAAAATGATTCCATGATGTATGATGATTATGTTTTCGATAAGCGGGCCCGGCTCGGGTCGACACCGTTCGTGGGTCCCGCGACTTTCCTTATGTACTTCGACGACTTTTGAAAGAATATGATATGAGTATGATCCCGATTTCAAGTACGATCGGTTTACTTACCTTTTGAGTCTATGATAATGATCTCACGCATATGATTTTGATACATAACTATGGTTTCTGAAGTTCGGGTTGATATGTTCCCGAGTGGTGTTCGAAAGAAAATTTGATTTGACTATTGCCTTGGTTTTGAAATAATAGTTCGCTTCGACTATTCTATTGAGTCTGTAATGACGACTATGTTTTTGATTCCCACAAGTATGTCATATGATCTTGACACGTACCTACGATTTCTAAAGTGATACTTGATATGTTCTCGAATGATTTTCGGAAGGAACTTGACTTGACGGTTATTTAACTTTAAACGAGATTTCGTCCGATTATGTTGTTAAGTACGTGATGATGATTTGTGTGTATGGTTTCTCACTACTCTGCTCGTGCGAGCCATTATGATCTCTTTCACTGCGTCCCGGGCCAGGGCATGTATTCGTGCACGATTCTACAGTATGATTCACCGCGCCCCTCACTAGAGGGCCGGGGCATGTTATATGATATGATAATGATATGATATGGGGGGAGGTGGCCGGGATGGCATATGATGACTTCATTCACCGCGTCCCTCACTAGAGGGCCGGGGCACGTTATATGTATATGATATGATGATTTTACTTACCGCGTCCCTCATTAAAGGGCCGGGCACGTTATATGTATATGTATACGATGGTTTTACTTACCGCGCCCCTCACTAGAGAGGGCCGGCACGTTATATCTATGCATGTGTACGAGATGTTTTTCGACTCGTTTCTCGGTCCTATGATGAGCGAATATGAAATAGGTACGTATGATTTATGTTTCAAAGGCAAGTGTTATGATTTTTCCGGTTATTGTGCTACTTTTGCCTCCTCGTTTCGATGCGATTTATCACGATATTCCTGCTTTACATGCTCGTACATATTTCGTACCGACCCGCTTTCTTCGGGGCGCATTTCATGCCGCGGTACGATTTCGGTGATCCGCCGGCTTAGGATTCCCGTCGACGATCTTGGAGTGCTTCTTGTTCGGGAGCCACCTTTTGGTACATATTCGTTCGTGGCATATGTATTTGTTTGTTCGGGGGCACGGCGGGGCCCGTCCCGTCATATGATTACGTTGGTCTCGTTTAGAGGTACGTAGACGTATACGTGGGTTAGGACTATCCCCGTACGGTGTGTTTGTATGTTATATGTTACGGCGATCCCATTCGCCGTGGCAGCCTCGTCGGCTTGCATTTGTATATGTTTTGGGCCGTTGCGCCATTTGATAGCCTTGCGGCTTTTTGATATATATTCGGTTGTGTTTGAGATTTGTTTGAGACGAGTTTGATATAATGCGAGACGGCGTTTGATATTTGTGTCTGTATAAGCTATCTGTGCGTGATTCGGATTAGTGAATGTGTTTGGGTGCCCAGCTCGGGCACTAGTCACGGCCTACGTGGTTGGGTCGTGACATGGACAGGCAGATAGACTTGATCCTTAGGCTACTTATTCAGAGACTGCTTAGAGGAGCTCCACTTGATTCGGAGTTGCTGCTGTTGGTACTATTCTTTTGTGTATATATGGGCATGGCGGGTCCTGTCCCGTCTATATGATGTTACACACTCTTTCTAGAGGCTCGTTGGGTCGTGATAGGAATGGTAGGTGCCCATTGGGTCTTGACAGGCGACCAATTCTAATCCTTCTTTCATGAATACTCAATCCTGTGCCGTCACCTAGATTCCAAAGGCTGAATTCTCTCCCAGTCGTCAACTTAGTAGCGAATAACTATACCTATGATTGCAATATTCACGTTTCCTCAACTTTCCCCCGATATGCAAATCTGACTGAACCCCATGAACTCTAAATATACCAACTTCACCTCGATACGCCTATCACAATTCTGAAAGCATCAAATCTCACAATCTCTTGCACCAACCTTGCACAACTATTCCAAAGTCTTTAATATTCCAAAAATGCTCACCGAAGCTATCCAGTTAGTAATACTTACACATAACCCACTACCACGAATACAGTCTCATCTCGACAATAAAACTCTAACCTTCAACTTATAGAGATTCCCAAAATTCCTTCTCGTTAGACAACTCTAGCTCATCCAATGAAGAGTGCTACGAAATTACCATCTTGGTATAACAGAAGCCACCTTTCCATAAACCTTAGCATGTCGGTCACCTGAAATTTGCTTCTTACCATTCGCTGATCACGAAACCTCACAAAATTTCATCATAACACTAATTCCATTTTTGTAGACCTCCTGATTTGACAGATTCAAGACAATAACACCATAATCCATTCCTGACCCAAGCAATCCCAAAGATGTACCTTACTCCTACCGATTCTCGAGCATCTATACCTTCATTTTAATTCTTCATTTTCTCTATTCCATTTACATCACATTCACCGCCACCGACCGACTATCACTCAAGCCAACTCAAAAATATGCCGCAAAAATAATAAGTCCTGCCAAATAGCCGAGTCAATCCTAGAGATAGTAGTATGTCGCACACTCAGACAACTAAGAGTTTCCTTTGTCTCACTCGAACTTCAAACTGGGAACCATTCTAAATTTGGCACATCACGTAAACCATTCTTCAAGAAGTCTTTCCACTAGAATTTACCGACCAACCCTGGCCATCCCAACGAGAATCAATCATTGTTGATGCAATACCCCAAACCACCACTGAACCAATTCATAATCCGTAAGGCGATCCTTAATTACTGAACAAGAACACCTCTAATCAAATCGTACGATTATCCCTCTCATTCGATCAACCTAATAGAGTCATAACAACAGTAGTAGCAGGAACTAGCCGAAACTTACACAACAGATTCAATGCCCACACCCCTTGTTCGAGATTAGATGCAACACCTGATAAATCGTTAAGTGCTAAAACATCACTATTGCCCATCATTGAGTCATTTCTATTAGTTAACCACTGGCCCCCATTAGCCTACGACATAAGCGAACATACTAACTCATCCATGAACCCTTACGTCCACTCTACATTGTATAACCGCAACATAACTCTCAAATCCACAAACTCTTATTTCAAACAATCCCCTTACCAATCCTCTAAACACAACGACCCTGCGAACATGTCACGACCCGAGCTACGGGCCATGACGGGTATCCGGGGCTAACCACCGAACACCACTCATCCCATTACCCATAACCTTTCATACATAATATATACGCTCAATTTCA
>NW_026720802.1:0-9000 GCF_029784015.1 Lycium ferocissimum
CGGGGGCAATATTTTCTGGGCCCCCTCGATGCTTTGTATTTTAAAAAATAAACTTTTGGCTTTTTTGGAAAGGTACTTTTTTTTATTCCGTTTCGGGTGGCATGTATAATAATATACGAGAGATACATAACATAATTAATGACATAAAAGAAATATAGAACATATCATGACGTAGAGAGCAACTCGTACATACGAGTGTCCCTTGGCGAATACCATGCATGCTTAGTGTCGTGAACGTGCAGCCCGATCCTCATATCATATTGACGCAGAACGTAAGCACCCCGATCCATATACATATATAATATAATATAATCCCGCGGAACGCGTGTACCGATCCATATACATATATAATGCCGAGGAACGTTCGGCCCGATCCATTTACCCACATATCCCGCGTCCGGCATCCCGCGTCCGGGATGGGGTATCATATTATACCAACTCGAGTGGCTACGCGTCTATAGCGCGCTCACCTTTCCCATACTTCCCCATATACATATACATATATCATGTAAGCACGCAGTGAGAGCCCAAAGAAAAGTCATGTATCCGTCGAGTGACGTAAGGTCGGTAGCCTCCGATTACTTTATGGAATAATCATGGGCGCTTTGTCTCACCAAGGAACAATTATAAGGCGAGACTATCAATCAAGGATAGCATCACGGGAAAACATAAACAGGTCATAACATATCATTTCATATACTTTGAAACCTTTAAAATAGTCATTATCCAAAAATAGCTTAACATTTCATATCGTCGTATTCATGGTAAGCAAGAACATATCCTTGACATATTCATCCTAGTCATTTTCTCATATCCGGTATCATCATTGTCATCATAGAATCATAGTCGTTGTTTTGGTCGTAAAAACTTTCAAAAATCGTAAAACTTGATTTTGGAGAAAAATGAATATTTGAAAACATTCATAAACTTTTAGAAAGGAAATCATGCTTTGAAATCATAACTTCTAACTTTTGAAAAATAAGGACGTTATGGGAGCATTTATAAAATCGCAACGTATGATTCATGCCATAGAATAAAAAAGGACGAGCCTTAACATACCCGTGCCGCGCCTTATTAGTTACGCTTATCCGTCCAACTTGTTAGTCTACATTCAAGAAAATTGATACAACCATTAGATTCATTACTAAGCACACTTGTCCGGATTTTTCAAATAAATTATTTATGATCTGGCCGAAAAATTTCGGCAAAGATCTCCCCTGAAATACACCATCCCCGAGAATCTAACTCGGCCCAAATCATCAACAACAAACCCGAGAATGGAACCGGCCAAACCAATATCAATGCCAAGAATTATTCTAGCAACACTTCAATATTCAATTCAATTCAATTCAATCCACAAAATATTCCACAACCCAATTAATACGTACTTCCACCCGAAATCCACAACACCACCAAAGTCAACAACGTACACATTACTTCCTTCCAAATTTATGAGTTATATCAACAATCCATACATTGGTGAATTTATTCTTACAAATATAAGAACCATACTAACATCATACTAACTTCTTGATGATGCACAAACACTCCAATTCATCTCAAGCTACTAAACCTCTATTCTACATCACATAATTCATAACGACCACAACTAAAATACGAAGTAAAATTATCTTCTCATACACAACTAGGGCAGCCCCCATACATGCATATTTCATAAACTCCATTCATTTCATAACATTATAATAACAAGCAACACACTACATAAAATTGATTCATTACTTCTACATTACACTACACTATTCGGCCACCACAACTACATGCATATTCTCATGAATTCTTCATTCTTTTCCACATGCTACAATATTCACAAATCATCTATAGCACCTAAAAGAAGATTAGTTCTTTACCTTTTTTTTTTTTTCAAGTTTCCTCGTTAAGGTCATGAATTTGTCCAAATGAATAATTTCCTTGTTCCAACAATTCTTCCATGTTGTAGAGGACCTTCCAATTGGTAAGAAAACTAGGAGAGATTAATTTGATCAACTTTCCCATGGCCAATTTTTTTTTCCACCATGGCCGAACCCCCTTTCTCCTTTTTTTTTTTTTTTTTTTTCTCTTTCTTTCTTCAACTTCCTTAGTTAACTTTAATGAATATAGTGGCCCTCTCTCATATATATAGCTCTTATGAACATGTGAGGGGCACATGCCACTTCTTGAAATCTCTAGAATTTTCTTAAAATAAAAGATGACTAATTTCTTACTTTGTCATCACTTCCATATTCATACATGTATATTTCCACATGTCTTCTAAAAATGAACACATGGCCCTTCTCCCTTTTCCTAGAGTTTTCTTCCTTTTTCTTGAAAATAAAAGATGACTTAATTGTTTGACTTAGTCATCCCTTGGCCTTTTCTGAACATTGTGAAATTCCCGTTTTGCCCCTAGTCTTCCACAATTTTTCCATGAGCCACTTTGCGAATTTCCCTTTTATCCTTAGCCTTTTCCAATATTTCCCTACTAATAATATTCATAAACAATACTCATAAACAACTTGTGCATTAAACAAGATCACAACATAGCTTTGCCCTTAACTTCTTGCAACTATCTCGAATTATCCGAACGTACGAAATACGAGCTATAACAGTCACGGCCCACGGGGTTGGGTCGTGACACCACATGACCTTCTTAATTCATGAAATATAAGTTTCCAAATTTTCACTTTTGGCCCCATATTCTCATAAAATGTCTAGCTTTCCATAATTCACTTTTGACCTCAAATTTTTTTTATTCCAATTTTACCCTTAACATTCCATACCAATAAAAGATGAATATGCAACTTATGCACTTTTAGCCAAATTGGAAGAAAATATAACCTTGTCCTTAACTTGTCGCAACCAACTTAGAATATTCCAACGTACAAAGTAGGGGGTATAACAAGCCCCACTCCTCTCGGGGTTCAACATGGAGTCTGTATTAGTATGCTTATAGGTCTGTGGCCATGTCCTGGTAGTTAGTATTCGCATGTTTTAGAGGTTTCATAGACAGATATTAGTTCATGTAAGCAGTCATTATGCTTTCATGTTTCCGTGACTATTACGTTTACGAACTTCCATACTATGAGATAATTTCAAGACTTTATTCCGCAAATTATATTTTCATGATTCATTTAAATTGCATCATATAGATATATCATTTTGATGCCCTTGTTGACAAGCAAGCCATGAGGTTCGCTCTCGACACATGCAAGCAAGGCCTGTCGTGTTACGCCCAGCGGTTCGGGCGTGACATGCATCCACCGCATTATTCACCGAGTCCCTCATCAGAGGGCCGGACACGTTATATGTATATGTATATGATGATGATAACATGATGATATGGTGATATGGGGGTGGCGGCCAGGATGGCATATGATGACTTTATTCACCGAGTCCCTCACTGTAGGGTCGGACACGTTATATATACATGTATATGATGATTTTATTTACCGAGTCCCTCACTAAAGGGCCGGACACGTTATATATGCATATGTACAGGATGATTATCTGATTATGTCACTAAGTTCCATAACGGGTTGGGCATGATATTGACACGCATGATTTATGTTCGCAGGTAAACCTTGTGATTTTCCCCGGGGTTATGTACTAGTTTTCTATACCCTATTTCGAGATGATCCCGTTTACCGATTTCATGCTTTACATACTCGCATATTCCGTACCGACCCCCTTCTTCTGGGCCGCGTTTCATGCCCGCAGTAGCGTACGCTCGTTTTGGTGATCCGCCACCTTAGGATATCCATTCAAATTATCTTGGAGTGCTCCCTTATTCCGAGCCTAGCTTTTTGCAGCGTATCCTTTTGTTGTACATATGTGTCTATCCAGGGTACGGCGGGGCCCCGTCCCGTCATATGATACCGTTGTTACTCTTAGAGGTCTCGTAGACATATGCGTGGGTTTGTACATAGTTATTGTTCGCCCGTCCGTATGATTTATGTTTGGGATGTTCCCATTCGTCGGGCGTACCTTGTCGCTTGCGTATATATATATGTTTTAGGATGTTGTGTATAGTGGCGGTACTTTGCCTGCCATTATGATATAAACATATATGTTCGGGGAGTCGCGTGTTATGGTAGCCTTGTCGGCTCGTGTATGGCGGATGTTCCCTTATATTATGATAGCCTTGCTGCTTATGTACTATGATATCTCGTTGAAAGTTGTAACTACCTGAGACAGTTGCCATGATACGTCTATATAATGCGACAGTTTTGAGACGACGTCTTACCTTTTATTTATAAGTTCCTTATTATGATAGTTGTGGATGATTGTAGTTAACAGGTGTATACGAGTGTCCAACTCGGGCACTAGTCACGGCCTACGGGGTTGGGTCGTGACAGTTTGATTGCATAAATCTAAGTGTGATTCTTAGTTGCAAAGTGAATTGTTCATTTCCATCGAATTCAATGTTTCTCATTTGTGGATTCATTTAGGTCTTTTGTTAATTTGAATTGCTTAGGTTCTTGGGTTTGTAAATTCGATTGGAAGGGTTAGGGTTTAATATACCCTTTCTTGTCCATAGATTTCTTGCTCTTGGGTCAAGTATCTATCCATCTACCCTTCTTCCATTCCTAATCTTCCCCCTTTCTATTTTCCTTTTTCTTGTTCTTTAGGTTTTTAGAGTTTCCTAGGTAGAATCTTATCAAGCTAGATAGAAGTGAAAGAAATAGGGGAGATGTTGTCCGATTCATTATAAAACAAGTTTGACACTTAATATACATGATATACCGAATGAGTCCTTAGCCTAACAAGAGACGTTGTCATTATTATAGGTTGAGATGCTAGATGGGCTAAGTGATAGAGCCGGTAAAGTTGTAACAAGGTATGTAAGGTTTCTTCTTTCCTTTCTTTTGGTACGAATCCAACAAAACTAACGTATTGCATGTCCCTCATAAAAAAGAACTCTATTCTAATAGAAGTAAGATTCATATCCTTCCTTCCATAATCTGTTACTTGTTCCATGCTACATATGATCTATAGTATTTCATTCAGCTACATGTTGTTGATGATGGCTACATAATGCATTTGGAGGCTACCGACCTTACATCACTTTGAAAGATTCGTAACGTTATTCCACGAGTCTATCATGTATTATATATATATATATTTTACAACACCGAGCGCACTATAGTCGGCCGGGTATGGAACCTATTGTGCACACCACCGCAGTTTAGTACGTTATGATTAGCCCTAAAGAGCTACTTGATGATAATGATGTAGCCCCATTGTGTGATTTATATATCTATAAATGTTTTTAAACCAATGTATGCATGTCACATTGCTCGTAGCGTTCGAGTTTCGTGTTATTTATCTCTACTCCTCTTTACTTTATTGCTTTTACTTGCATATATTCTTGCCTTACATACTAGGTACATTTATTTGTACTAACGTCCCTTGATGGGACGCTGCGTTCCATGCCCACAGTCCGTGGTAGCCGCACAGAGGGTCTTCCGGATAGGTGGTCCCACCAACAAGATCGACGGTCATACTCCGCTCTTCCCGGAGTTGGTATAGATGGCAGTACGCTAGGTGACTCTTGATTGTATGTGTGTGTGTGTGTGTATATATGTATATTTGCATTACGGGTATGGCGAGGCCCTGGCTTGACCTACTCCTAGACGCTTGTAGACATATGTCCTGTGGTTAGTAGTTAGTGTGGCTTTGTCGGCCTTGTCTTCTGATATACAGGCTTTCATGGTAGCCTCATCGGCCCTATATAGACAAAAATATATGCATGTTTCTCTGGGTTTTGCTGTTTGAATGTGAGTCCTTCTTTTATTTGACTATCATTTGATGGCCTTGTCGGCCCACGACTCGTTCGAGTTAAGTAATATGTAAGGTATACTGGTGCCCGGCCTGTAAGGTCGGTGCCGGTCTAACCCCTGCGGTTTGGGGTGTGACTATTTAAGCGACCAAAACAAAAAGGATATACCTAAGATCCCACTGTCCAAATTTTTGGTATCAGACCAAACAAGGTTGGGCCTTCATCTTCTCAAGGCTTAAGGAGGGCAACATACAATGGATTTTCCCCAATTTCATATCCGATGAAATTTTAGTTAGAGGAACAAAGTGCTCGTTCCTACCACTTATGGGAATCCGAGGGATCCATCTTTATGCACTACAGTGGTCTTCATACAATTCAGTAGAACCCAAATAATACCCAAGTAGGGAACATGTCATGACCCAAATCATGGGCCATGCGGGCACCTGCCATATGGATGTTGCAGTTTACTCAACACTCAATACGGAGATTAGATATACTTGGGAATAAGTACTCTAGCTTTGGAATAGACCTTTCTAACCAAGACAATTAATCACTTCCTAATTCGTAATGCATAAACATCAATAATAGTAGTACTCAATACTCAATTATAGACTAGTTATTACCCTAGTTACTGTTTACACATAACTTTCGTTTTATTATGAATATATCCATCCAAACTCCATGTTCGAAGACCTAATCATACAATCTCCTGTCAACTCTATATGTATATACGATTCACTAATCAAAGTCTAATTCAAGTAAACCATAACCTACCTCGATGACGAACAACTATTTGAATTTCCTTGAAATACCCCCTCCTAGCCCTTATCCAAATCCATGACAGATGATAGTTGTAGGGAAAGATGTGGAGAATGTTGGAGAAGCCTCTTTTTCTTGGTGTCAAGGATTTTTTTTTTCTTGTAAAACCTAATAGCAGGATTTTGCGGCTAATTAAGGCTTCCAGACAGTAATCCGTCGAGTTAGCGTCGTATCGATCATGGGATGTACCGCTAACCGTGCGAGCGCTGAGTTGTCTAGGGGCGAGGATGCTCCTCTAGCAAGATGGGATGAGTTTGTGGAGGCCTTGAGCCACTCTTCGCTCCGCAGATGCGCGAGCTAGGGTTGATAGATTCCTACAACAGAGACAGATAGGGACAGGGCTCGAGAGTATAGTCTAGAGTTTGACTCACCGGCTAGACACGCACCCACTATCGTAGCCGAAATGACCGATAGACGCACCGATATATGGTGGAGTTGATCGTTATTTGGTTGATAGTCAGCATGGCAATGGCTTCCCCCTTGGGGATGGATATTGCTTGACACAGTGCGTATGCACAGTGGATGGAAGATCGATTACGTAGTATGCCACTGATAGAGATCATGACAGGGGCCGCCCCCAAGAGGCTAGATCGGCTGGTTATCTCCGGGGAGCCGAGGCGGGCGGGGCCTTCAAGAGATACTAGCTATCCTTCTCACCAAAGACGGAGTGCACCCCACACAGCTCACCGGTAGGAGACTTGATAGCACAGGTATTCGTGAGGCCGGTCGAGCTCCGCAGTTTCGTGTTCGCAGCCGAGCGGCAGGTTTGAGCCGACGAGGCCATCTATGCCTCGCGCCCTCTGCGGAGGTGGTGCGCCATCCGGGGAATGCCGTCTCTATAGTGCTTGTTTTGCTTGCGGCCGTCAAGGCCATATCACGAGGGAGTGTCCATATGGGGTGGTCCAGGTGGTGCAAAGACAGCTCTCATCGGGGTCGCTTGCCGGTCTATCTTCTTCTCGTAGCTATTGCTGCGCACCCTTAATCCGATAGGGTGTGATGGGCACCCGACCCTTACCTAGGGCCGACCGAACTGTACCGACTCTCGCGACACTCATAATCATACATGAGTACATAATGAAAGTTTTTCAGAAAACGAACATGCTTTTCATCTTTCTCAAATCAATTAAAATCTATAGTCGTATGAAATTTGTAATGTAATGCATAATGATACATCGGCTTATGGGGCCGCTTACAAGACTGACATATCATACATGACACTGTTCGCAAAGTCTCTAACACGGAACATGATACCATAACATAATACGCCGACTCAAGAACACTCCGAGCAAATGGAGCTCGCCAATCCCGCCGGAACATCGTCTACTAATATCTTCAACATTCGGGTGTACTTCCGCGCGCATGAAACGTAGCCCCCGAAGAAAGGGGGTCGCACGAAATATGTACCGAGAGCATGTAAAGCATGAAATACAAGTAAGCGGATCGTCAAGTAAAGAGTATAGAAAAAATCATAAGACTTGCTTTTTAAAAACATATATCACGTATGTCAATGTCATGAAATCATCGTAAAAACATATAGTGTCCCGCCCTCTAACGAGGGACCCGTAGGTAAAATCATGTCATCATCATGTATGCACGCATATATATATATATATATATATATATATATATATATACCGTACCCGCCCTCTAGTGAGGACTCGTGAATAGCGTACCCGGCCCTTCTAACCCTGCGACGTAATCATCATATGCCATCCCGACCGCCATCCCCATATCATATATCATCATATATATATACCGTACTGTGCCCTCTAGTGAGGGACTCGGTGAATAATGCAAAGGAATGTGCACGAATACGTACCCGGCCCGGACTCCGTGAAAAGACATATTGAGCTTGCACGAGCAGAGTAGTGAGAAACCGTCACGACCCAACCCCGTAGGTCGTGACTGGTGCCCGGCGATCCGGGCACCCAAACACTTCCCCTCGTATAATATCAAACACATCCAGGTATATAAAGAGCCGACAAGGTCGTGTTTCAAACTTATAAAATTTCCGTAAAAATTTCGCAGTTTCCTTTGTTTTACGGACTATCCAAAATAACCCTCGCATTACTGCAACAACAAAGCGCCACACAGCAACAAAACAACATATATACATACGCGGGCCGACAGCAAGCCGCCACGGCGAATGGAATCGCCCAAACACAACATATACAACACAATCTCGTACGTAAGTAGGCACAACTCACAAACATGTCCACGTACCTCTAAACAGACAAACTAATCATACGACGGACAGGCCCCGCCTTACCCCCGAACAAATGTATACAAACGCAAATGTGACGAATATATACCAAAATATGGCCCTAATAAGGGAGCACTCCCAAACAAAGAAAAGGCCCCAAACGGGGGATCACCAAACCTGCCCACCGCGGGGAGAAAAGCCC
>NW_026720803.1:0-8694 GCF_029784015.1 Lycium ferocissimum
AGCACCCATGGCCTCAAGCTATAGACATGGAATCTGAAGAGCAATAGCAAGCCCACCAAAAAATCATCGAATCCTGTCGGGCTCAGTAAGAATCAAGGGTACTAAGTAACGGGCCAAATATAACTAGCGAGTCACGTAAGCATCAATAGATAATCTTCTCTGCTTCAGGTGGAGGAACTCATCTGTCACAACCCAATCGGAGGGCCATGACGGGTACCCGGTGCTAACCCACCCGAGCACCTCTTATCATACATTCACATTACATCTAGGTGAGCCACATAGCTAAATCATACTTTCTATCCATCATTCATACTATTTCCATTGGACAACGATACATTTATATTACCATCAACCACTATGCCCACAACAATGTACATAAGCCGACGAGGCTAGCAAAATGATATCCAAAATATAAGCCGACAAGGCCAAATACGTCTAACCATATACACATGTCTACAAGCCTCTAAGAAAAGTATGTCACATCATATAGGTGGGATAGGACCCCGCCATGCCCATAAGTATGTACACAAAAGAACAGATACCAAAGATTGTAGCTCCGAATGAAACGGAGCTCCTCTACGTAGTCCCCCGAGTAATAAAGCTATGGATCAAGCTCCGTTCGGCCACCGCGGCATGACGCAAATCCACAAATAAAAGGACGTCAAGAAAGAATGTACCGAGTATTTAAAGCATAATCAACATCATTATAGAAGCATAAGAGACAACATGAGAAATGGCATAAGGTGGGAGATAGTAGAACCATCGTCATAAACACTTACTTGCTTTTCATAGGGACCTTCCATTTCTAGTGCGTGATTGTGTACATACATCTATATCCGTATCCATACTCATTTACATTTTCATACCCGTATTCATATTCATAATCGTACTCATACTCGTATTCATATTCATTTACATATTCATATTCATAGCATACCCGACCATGAAGGATCGGTGTTTCACATACCCGGCTATGGCAAGGCTCGGTGATTATACATACTGTTATATCCCGTATTTCATGCATTCGGATAATTCGAGAAAGTCGTGGCAAGTTAAGGACAAGGTCGTTTTCAAGAATTATTTTAATGTACGAGTTGTTAGGAATATTATTTATGAACATTGGTGGTATGGAAATATTAAGAAAGGCTAAGGATAAAAAGGAAAATTTGCAAAGTGGCATCATGGTAATAATGTGGAAGACTAGGGGCAAAATGGTCATTTCACCAAATTCTAGAAAGAAGAAAGAAGAAAGGAATAAAAAGGATGATAAATAAGTCATCCTTGTCATGAAATTTTAAGAAAACTCTAGAATTATAAAGAAGGGAGCATGTGGCTAATTTGTGATTGGTGGGACCTAAAATATATATATGGAAAGGTGGCTACTTCATTAACCAAAATTAAGGAGTTGAACAAAAGAAGAAAGAGAGAAACAAGAGAGGCAACCATTCGGCCAAAAAAAAAAAAAAAAAAAAAATTCCGAGCCTTCAACTTTGATTCAAGAATTATAATTTTCTTGAATTCCTAGCAAGTTCAAGATTCTCTACAAAGTGGCATAATTTTCGGGCAAGAAAGTGCTTGTGTTGGCAAGGAGAACTTATCGGAAAAGGTAAGAATTTCATGTTTCATTCATATTATGGAAGATTTATAAGTGTTATAGTAAGTAGAATTGAATGAAATCATGGAATTGTGATATGGTGTGTGTGAGCCGTGTGCATGTGTGTGTGTAGGTGTGGCCGTGTAACACCATTCATGAAGGGAGATGGAGTAGATTTATTTAGTGTGTTAATTGTGTTGTTATAGCCTTGGAATGTAAATAGAGGCAAATGGCTCTTGTTGTCATGGAAAATTTATTGTAAGTTGTTGTAGGAAAATATGCAACTTTATTGTAGTTTATGTAAATATGGAAATGAAGTTGTAAGGTGCAAATGGTGATTGTTGTAAGTGAAATTGAAAGATAAAAATGTGTTGTGAATATTTATGTTGAGACTTGGAGGTTTGAGTGAATTATGGTTTGGTGGGAAACTTGTATATTTTGTGAATATTTCGTGAAATGATATGAAATGTTTTCGGAGTGTATTGGAGTGATCTTGATGGGTAGATGTATATGAAAACGTCGATATTGGATGGAAAGTGTGAAGTTAGAATAGAAGTTATTGCATTATGAAGAAGTAATACTATTCCTGCTAGAATGTATTTTAATTCGATTGTTATTGTTGTTGGGTTGTTGTTGATTGTTCTGGCCGAGTTAAATTCTCGGGGATGCTATATGTATAGGGGAGATGCTGCTCAAATTTTTGTAGAAAGGTATAAGTTAAGATTCAAGTTCTAAAGGCTTGAAATTGCTAATTAGTAACAATGACCATTTGTAGATTTTTTGACGAAACGGGATTTGAATTTGGAGAAGCGTAAGCAAGCGGAAAAGGTATGTAAGGCTTACCCTTTCTTTCTCTTGGCATGTCCTAGATATACTAGGCTTGAATTTGGACCTTGGGGACAACTCTACTCTTCGGAATCCACGTCCGAAATTGCCCTTTTTCTTTCAAAGAGAATTGAATCAATTATGTTGCTAATGGTTGAAAAGTTGTCTAAACACCTAGAACTTGAACAAATGGGACCCGACTACCTTAAAACTATCACGAATGATATTATGAAGTGTAAAGTACGTAAATTGGGTACGCCACCTCATTTGACCCGAAGTGGGCCCGCAATCCCCGAGACCTGTGTATATTATTCTATTTGCCTCATTTCCGTACGATAAATAATGAAAACCTTTGACTAATGTTCCGAATTTGATATAAGTGTCTGGTAACTCAGATATGAGCATTCTGGTTCGACTATTCTGATATAAATGCTTCGGTACGAATGATCTGATTCGAATATTCTGATATAAGTATTCTGATATAAGTATTCAAAAATAAATATTCTGATATATATGTGTTCTGACATAGGTATTCTGATTTAAGTATTCCGGTATAAGCAATCCGATATGATAACTCCGATATGAGCATTCTGGTATGAGTGTCTGATATAAGTATTCTGCTATGAGTATTTGGGTATGAGTCTGTTGACCTGAGTATTCTGATACGGTGTCTCTATAAGTCTTAATGTTCTCACGTACGATCTCTCGGATCGCTTAAAAAGTCCGAAGAGGTTTCGTGCCTCAAAATGCTCATAACTTTCTGATACTAACTCGAAAGAACCCGAAATTTGTTTTGAATCCTCTGATGTCGGTAAGTATACGTATTCATCGAGTCTGGATTTATGTGCATATGGTTTCTCACGACTCTGCTCGTGCAAGGCTCAATGTATCTGTTCACTGCGTCCCGGGCCAGGATCTGTTATCGTGCGCATGCCTGTATATGTATCTGTTCACTGCGTCCCGGGCCAGGTTCTGTTATCGTGCGGGTTCCACTGCATTGTTCACCGCGTCCCTCATAGGCGGGCCGGGCTCTGTTTATGCATATGATATTATGATCTGATGATATGGGGACGGTGGCCAGGATGGCATATGATCTGTCTGTTCACCGCGTCCCGTACTAAGGGGGTCGGTTCATTACCGCGTCCCTCACCGGAGGGCCGGATCCGTTATCAGCATATGCTTATGATAATATATGATCTGTTATGCATAATTTGTGGTCCGAAAATAGCATTTTGATATTCTGGACACTCTGATGACGATTTTGTAAGTCAGACTTCTGCATCTCTGATTTTGATAAGGCTCTGCCTATTATGCCTCCATACTTCTGATTTTGGATTATGAATCTGTCTGATATATTTCTGTACGTCTGGCTCTGTTCACGGATCTGTCTGGTATACTTCTGTACGTCTGACTCTGACCACGAATCTGTCCGACACAAACAGACACCTAACTCTGATTACGGGTCTGTTCGATATAGTTCTGTACGTCTGCGTCTGATATAAGACCCCTTCGAGCATTATGTACGTTCCCGCTCTCCGTCCCGACGTGTGACCTCACCGTGCGCCCGTATTTTCCGTACCTTTCGGACATGCACCGTAATCATAAAATAAGAATTTTTGTACTCGTCGACTTACTTACCTTCTCGTACTCCTTTCCGGTATACGGGATGTATGTCTCTTCGTGTCCGAGAAATAGGCGTCCGGCATTTTGACTAATGTATTTATCTTTTAGTCCTGTTTGTTTCAGTTATGGTTCTGTTTTCTGTATTGCATGCCTTACGTGCCTGCACTTTTCCGCACCGACCCCCCGTCTTCGGGGGCTGCGTTTCATGCCGCGCAGTACTCCCGTATTTAGCCGAGTCGGTTATTATAGAAGATGTTCCAGCAGAGATGGCAAGCTCCATTCTCCCGGAGGGCTGCCAAGTCAGAGTTTGTTTGTTATGATTTCTGGAGTTATGTTAGAGACTTTGCAGACAAATGTCCGTGATATTGGTTGTCGGGGCCGTGCTGGGCCGTCAGCCGATATGTTGGTCTGTGTTATATACTGAATTGTGTATGATTATAGATTTGTTCGAGTGGAAGGCTACAAGAAAAAATCTACTATGTGTTTTATCTTATCTGATTTAAAAAGTTTGACGTGATTTTATGTGCAGCAAGAGTCTGAGGGTTCGCTCGGCCCTAAATAAGGGTCGGGTGCCCATCACACCCTAGTAAGGTCGGGGTGTGACACATACCTGGCCCTACCAAGGTTCAGGGTTATCCGTACCCAACTGCAATAGTGTACGCGCGATACATATCATACCCGACCATATAAGCTCGGTGTTACATAATAGTCATACATAGACACATATACATAGGAGCTCATAAGCATCTTTGACATCATTACTATCGTCATTTTATTACATCTATCCTTAGAGGATCACTCATCATATAAGGAATTTAGTAGAATCATAAACACAACGAGAATCATGAGCTTTAGTAGCTTTAAAGACAGAATCATTTGGAGGACATCATAGGCTCATGAAAGAATAGATATATGGTCAAGGAACCATGCCTTATCTAAAGAAGGGTTAGCCTTACATAGCTTTCCGTTCAACTATTCTATCGCTTGAACGTTCTCCTTCAATGCTCACGTTTCTACCTTCATTAGAGTTATACTAACATTAGAAAATCGATAGCTTAGCATACTTGACTAAAGATAGAGAAAATTGGACAACATCTCCTTTATTTACACTACTTCCTCCATATCATATATCAACTCCCAAACATCAATAATAACATTCACAACATCATAACAATAGTCTTTATTCACCTACATTATCTATATTTCCCAATTATCTATATTTCCCAATTTACTTCAAATCATCCATATCCATGGTCATAGCACACTATTACTTTCACTCATATACAATGTCTATCCCATGTTCCAAATGTCATTTATAACATAATCATAATCACAACATATCAAGACTCATGACTCCATCCAAGCTACTACTCATAAATATCATTATTCTCACATTCATGACCCATTTTCTATCTCCTTCTACAATCCAAGTCTTTCAACCTCTCAATACCTCAAACAACATAGAAAGACCATAAAACTTACCTTAGATGGTGTAGGAATGGATCTTAGGTGGAAACACTTCACTTGAGCAAAACCATAGTTCCCCCTGCACTTGGATTTCTTGTCTTGGATGAGCTTTAATGAGTTTCTTACACTTGATTCTCTTGGTTTGATGAAGTTGATCATTAATATCCCTTGAATTCTTGTAAGAGAGGTGTGAAGAAATGTTCTAGAGATTTCTAGAGAGAAGGGGAGGGAAGAGGAAATGAAATGAAATGAACTTGATCCCCTATTAATAATACTCCATCTGTCCCGACCAATTTCTACGGACCAACATACAGTCCGTATAAATTTCACTGACTGTATGTCTGGCCGTAGATTTGGTCCAGTGAGGCTGGTCATCTAGGTTGAATATACGGCCTAACATACGGCCAGTATGTTGGGCCGTATAATGCCCAGTTCTTCCGAACTCGTTCTCGTCGACTCGTTTGATCTCCAATCTTTATGGAACCTTCTTGACACTTGTTTAGCACCTCATTAACAATCTAAGGGACGCTATAACTCTTCTCCAAAATGTCATTAAGTCATCATTAACTTGATACTCACAATTCTCTTCCGATACTTAACGTATACCTTACCTTCCTTGGCAGACTTTCTTCTCTTACCTCGAATGTCTTTGAAATCTTAATTAGGGTCATCAAATGATATTTCTTACTTATTGAAATATTCTATACTTCGTGTCCTTCGCTAGCCTATTCACTCAGGCATCAACGGAGAATTTTTCGAGGTGTAACATCATCTCTACGTGCGTCCTTCAAAGCCCGGGCACATACTTCTCAAGGAAGGCCCGATGAAACTGTGTCCAAGTAAGTGGAGGAGAACCCTCTGGTCTGCAAGAAATGAAGTACCTCCACCAGGTCTTCGCGTCTCCGCGAAACTAGTACGACACATAATCAACCCCGTAGGTCTTAACAATCCCCATCCTATGCAGTAATTCGTGCATGTCTAATATAAACCCATATACATCCTCTCCAGAAGTACTAGCGAATCTCGGCGGCTACATCTTTCTGAATCCCCCTACCAGCTCCTGATCAGTCAAGGTCATAATAGGGTCTGCTATGGTCTAAGATCATCTCCCGGGGCTGGCACTGCATCCATCCGTGGAGCTACAGCCACAGTAGGATTCACTGTATGGGTCTGCCTCTGCTCAGAGGTCTGCACCCTACCTCAAGTCTGTGATGTCACACCCCAACTTTCGATAGGGCATGATGGGCACCCGACCCTTACTTACGGCCGAGCGAACCCGCTGATTCTCGTGATACTCATAATTGTACTGGGCCCTTAAATTATGACATGAGTGCATAATGTAAGCTTTTCAAAAAAACATGCCTTTCGTCTTTCTCAAATCAAGGAAAATCTGTATACATATGAAACTTGTAACACAATGCATAATGGCACATCGGCTTACAGAGCCGCTTACAAGACTGACGCGTACTATACGTGACTCTATCTGCAAAGTCTCCAACATAAATCAAGATGCGATAACATAGATACTCTGACTCGGCAGCACTCCGGAAGGAAATGAAGCTCGCCAATCCAGCTGGAACATCTTCTACTAATATCCTCGACTCATCCGTATACACCGCGTGGCATGAAACGCAGCCCTCGAAGAAAGCGGGGTCGGAAATATACCGAGCATGTAAAGCATGGAATACAAGAAATTAATCGTGTCAAGTAAGTGAGTATGAAAAGTTAGTTTAGTAACTAAAACCACAAGGCTTGCCTTTGAAACATGAATCATGCATGTCAATATCATATCCAACTCATTATGGGACTTAGAAGCATAAGTGAGTAATCATCTTGTACATATGCATATATAACGTGTCCCGGCCCTCTAGTGAGGGACTCGGTAAATAAAATCATCATATCATCATATATATATACCGTACCCAGCCCTCTAATGAGGGACTCGGTGAATAGAATCATCATACATATATATACTGTACCCGGCCCTCTAGTGAGGGACTCGGTGAATAGAATCATCATATGCCATCCTGGCCGCCATCCCCATATCATCACATCATCATGTCATCATATCATCATATATATATACCGTACCCGACCCTCTAGTGGGGGACTCGGTGAACAATGCAGTGAAACTGTACACGAATACATACCGCCCGGACTCGGTGAAAGATATAATAACAGCTAGCACGAGTAGAGTAGTGAGAAACCATATGCATATAAATCATCATTTCAGACTCGATAGATAAGTACGTAATCACGCTCGAGCATTAAAATGATAGTCATATTAAATCCGTTCTAAATGTCATTAGGGCTACATTAAAGAGAGTCTTAGAGATCGTAGGCATGTATCAAACCAATCCGAGCTCGCCCATGAAAGTTACGGGCATTAATCATTATAGGATCTTTTACGAACGAATCAAGGCAATCCGAGCCCATTTATGAAAGTTAGGGACCTCATTCGACATAAAATCCTTTAGGAACAAAAACTCTTTATGCAACATTTACTATCCAATCATACAAAAGACACAAGGATCATAGCTCAACTATATTAGGAATGCTAACATCAAGGAGTGAATAAGAATCGTAGACATGCTCGGATCTTATGAATAAAGTTACCCCAAGGCTCGTTGTCACGACCCAACCCCGTGGCCGTGACTAGTGCCCGATCTGAGCACCCGAACCTATCTATCCAACGCAAAACTCGTATCATAACTAACCAAATTAAATATTTATAACAAAAGTCGTAAGGCTATATTTCAAACTTAGATAATTTTAAAAAAAGTTTCCTTTGTTTTACGGACTAACCCAAAATAACCCCGCACGCAAAATACTCAACAAAGGCCACACAGTGGCCGCGTAATATCATATACATATGCGGGATCGCCGCCAACAAAATATCATATACAAATGCGTACCGCCGCCGCGGCGAAAGGAATCGCCCTATACAACAGATACAAACACAACCATACGAAAGTAGGGCACGACCCACATACTATGTCCACAGACTCCTAGACAAAAGGACAATCATATGACGGGACAGGGCCCCGCCTGCATCTAAATAGATCAAACATACATAAGAGTGTATGTAACAAGACTATATACCAAAAAAGTGCTTCCAAATCGACGAGCAAATTCAAGATAAAGGTAAATGTGGCCTACTGAGGATAACACCAACGTCCGTACCT
>NW_026720804.1:0-9716 GCF_029784015.1 Lycium ferocissimum
GACGTCGGCATTTGGGTTCCGAGGTTGGTGATTGGGTATTCTGAAAGTATCCCACTTAAGAAAGGTGTTATGAGATTCGGCGAAAAGGAAGCTCGGTCAGATATATTGGGCCTTATCGGATTATCCAGAAAAAATAGGCAAGGTTGCCTATGAATTAGATCTACCAAAAAACTGATTTGGGAGCGGTCATCAGGTATTTTCATGTGTCTATGCTTCGTAAATGCATTGGTACCATTCCGAATATTTCCCATAGACGATATCCAGGTCACAGAGGAGCTATCCTACGAAGAGCAGCCTATAGCCATATTGGATCGTCAGGTAAGAAGGTTGCGGAATAAAGATGTGGCCTCCGTTAAGGTGTTATGGCGGAATAATAACAGAGAGGAAATGACCTGGGAAGCTGAGGAGGAGATGAAGAAGAAGTATCCTCACTTATTGTCACACCCTAATTTCCGATAGGGCGTGATGGGCACCCGACCCTTACTTAGGGTCGAGCGAACCCTCGACTCTCGTTATACTCATAATTTATGCGGCCCTTAAACCGCTGACAGAATGCATGACAAAAGCTTTTCCGACAACCGGCACTACATCGTTCTCAAAACAAATAAAAAATCTACAACCATATGAAATCTATAATATAATGCATAATAATACATCGGCTTATGGAAGCCGCTTCACTACGACATATACCTCATTGACTACGTACGCAAAGTCTCTAACATAGATCATGATGCCACAACATAAATACTCGGACTCGGCGGCACTCAGAAATGGGGCTCGCCAATCATTTGGAATATCTTCTGCTAACATCCTCTACTCATCTATAGGTACCTGCGTGGCATGAAACGCAGCCCCCGAAGAAAGGGGGTCAGTACGGAGTATGTACTGAGTATGAAAAGCATGAACTACCGTAAACAGGATCATGGTCGAACTGAGGATTACAGACACAAGTGTAATAATCAGAAAATCATAACTTGCCTTTTGAAACATGTATCATGCATATACATAACGTGTCCCGGCCCTCTAGTGAGGGACTCGGTACGTAAAATTATGTCATTATCATGTCGTCATATAATCATATACATATATACCGTACCCGGCCCTCTAGTGAGGGACTCGGTGAGTAAAATCATATCATTATCATGTCATCATGCCATCATATATATATATATATATATATATATATATATATATATATATATATATATATATATATACAGTGAGGGGACTCGGTGAATAGAATCATCATATGCCATCTGGCCGCCATCCCCATATCATCACATCATCATGTCATCACATCATATCATCATATATACATACGCACCCGGCCCTACAGTGAGGGACTCGGTGAACAATGCAATGTGGCTTGTGCACATGAATACGTGCCGGCCGGGACTCGGTGAAAAACATATTAGCCGGTGGCACAAGCAGAGTAGTGAGAAACCATATGCACATAAATCATCATTATAGACTCAATGGATAAGTAAGTAGTCGACGCTCGAGAGTTAAGACGGTAATCACGTTAAGTTCTTTAAAAAAAATCGTTAGGACTATACAAAGGAAAATCTCGGGGACCACGGATATGCATCAAACCAATCCGGGCCCGCCCATGAAAGTTAAAGTCATTATACGTTATAGAATCATTTACGAGCATATCAAAGCAATCCGGCTCTGTCTATGAAAGTTAGGGACATTTTCAACGTAAAAATCCTTTTGGAACAAAACTCTTTATACCACGTTTGAATTCAATCATACAAAAGACATAAAGGCCATAGTTCTACCACATTAAGAATGCCAACACTAAGAGGTGGATATGAATCGTAAACATGCTCGAATCATAAGAGTGGAGTTACCCCAAGGCACAAATCATGTTGCATCTTACTTCCGTCTACGACATGCCAAAAGAAGGAGAGAGTGAGCTTTACATACCTCGTCCGCTTCCTAAGCTATTCCGAACTTAAGTCCTGGCTTCTCAAGATCTACAATAACGTCGTTAGACACCAAACATTAGTCATAAGCACTTAGGAATCCGATTCCAAGTTAGCACTTTATCTACAGAAATTTGGGCAGCATTTCTCCTATAAATTCAACAACCTCGAGAATTCAACTCGGCCAAATCATCAACAACAATACCAACAACCATACTAACAACTTCAACGAGTAATTCAAACGCATTCTAACATTAGTAATTCTTTTCCATATGATTCAACGACATTCCATTACATTCAATTCATCTACATACTTTCAAGCTAACATCAACGCTCACAAGTTCAAGTACTAATCCGAGATCATTCAAACAAGATTCAAGAACGTTTCAAATAATCCGCACAGTATTCCAATAACCTAACCATTATACTACCTCACCCGAAACTTCCCAATTCCAATAGGAACAACAACAACACATTTCTTTCTTTCAAATTCATCAACTACACCAACAATCCACACTTTAGCAACATTATCTTCATAAATTCAAGAAACTATATTTAATTCACAGTAGCTTCCAAAACAGCCCACACACGATTTTATCTTCAACTTAATTCATTAAACCTTTATTTACATCATAGAATCCACAACACAACAACCAAAAATACTAAATAAAATTTAGTTCATTCCTTGTCACAAAGCAGCCCATACTCACGGCTCAACATCAACATACAAAGTTTCATGAATTTCATCCATTTCTACACACTATTCCCTCCGTTCTAATCCGTTAAAACTCGAATAAACTTGTTAACAATGAAAAGGAACCTTAATCTTACCTTAAGTGTGCAGCCACCACGTCCACCCTCTTCTTCTTGGTTGATTTTTAGCTCAAATTGAAGGCAACGCGACGTACGACACTTTTCTCTTCATGGGCTTCGGAATTCGGGGCGCGAATTTTGGTCAAAATTAGTTTTCTCTCTAGGCTCTCCTCTCTTTTTCTCCAGAATTTTCTGGGTATTTTGGTATGAAAAATGAGGAGAAAAGGCTGATATTTCATTTAAAAATGTGTAGGTAATGGGCCTGACCCGGTTGGGCTCGAGTTGGGCCTGGCCCACTGACCTTTTTGCATTAAAACATTCATATATCCTTATCCCAATGTCAGCTGTAAACCCACGACCTATGGTTGGAAATATATTTCAATTATCTACAACTTTCATTCTGGGAGTTTTCCCATATTCCAAACTCATAATACCGTTTTGGCCCCTCAAAGTCAGATCACCCGAAGACGTTTTCTTAAATCGCCCTTTTGGAGGGCTTACACTCCTTTTTAGCTTATGGGTCCTTTTTAGGACTTGCTCAACTTCACATGTACCACCCATATATCTCTTCATATGTCCTTTATAAAATCCCGACATGTGGGTCCCACCTTAACACACGGCCACTTTGGCCTTTTCATGAAATTTTTATTTCAACTTCTAGCCCCTAATGTCACGACCCAACCCCGTAGGCCGTGACTAGCGCCCGAACTGGGCACCCGTACGTACCAAAAGCCACAAATAATAACTCAGATATTTAGAAAAATTTGGGCAGAGTTTCCTCTGTTTTTCTTACTAACCAAAATTTACCTGCGCACAGAAAATACCAACAAAGGCCACACCGGCCAACATAGCCATATACATATATATAGGCGAGCCGACAAGGCCGCCGGTGAATAAACCGCCCAAACATACAATGCGTGCATACGTACGTACATAACCACACCCTACGTACATGTCTACGGACCTCTACACGGAGTAACAAAGTCATATGATGGGACGGGGCCCCGCCGTGCCCTCGAACAAATATACACACAAATGTAACAAAAGGTCGACCAAAATGCGGGCTCCGGACAAGGGAGCTCTTCAAGATAGGCGAACGGGGAACCTAAGCCGGCGGCTCGCTCGTACGTGTATCAAGACACGCGCGGCATGAAACGCAGACCCCGAAGAAAGGGGGTCGGTACGGAAAATGTACCGAGTATGTAAAGCATAGAATATAGTAAACGGGATCATAATTGGGCGGGGTTCCAGAACAAATATAGTATCAACACAAACCAGAAGACAGAGAATCAGAAGACTTGCCTTAAATCGTGTGTCATATGTGTCCATGTTATGTCATAATATCATCATATATACATACCGTACCCGGTCCTCTAGCGAGGGACTCGGTGAAATGTCGCATGCGTACCGTACCCGGCCCTTTATGAGGGACTCGATCGTACCCGGCCCTTTCGGGACTCGGTGAATAATCACATCATCGTATACCGTGCCGGCCCTTTCGGGACTCGGTCGTACCCGGCCCTTTCGGGACTCGGTGAATAAATCGTATAAGTATCACGTATAGTACTCATGTAATCATATACACATAACAGATAATTAACCAGACTACTTTCCAGAATTCGAGGGCCAAATGTGTTTACCGACATTCAAAAGTGCATAAGCAAGTTTCAGATTGATCGGTATTAGTAAGTGAAAGTTATGAGCTTCCGCGGTCGTTTTACGTGTCAAAACATGTCATACAACCCAACGGAATAGTCAAACAACTATCTTTTAATAGTTAGGATAATAACCAAAAGCTTTCTTTAAGTTTCGCTTAAGTGCGTCAAACGATGCGCCATATGGAAATCTCGGAACGCATGGGCCCACCTCGGTCAAGTTGAGGCGGCGTGCCCAAATTATGATCATTAGGCCTGATGGAGTCATGTGCGAAGGAGTCAAGGCCATCTAATTCCATTTGGGCAAGCATTAAATGTTTAGACGATCATTTAAACAAAACACGAATTTCTTAATTCAATTCTATTGAATGAAAAAGGGTCAAATTCAAACTCGGGTTTCTAAGAGTAGAGTCGCCCCCTAAGCTCGTATCTTGGCCTAACACACTTAGGACATGCCAAAGGAAGGAAAGGAAGTGCTTTACATACCTTTTATGCTCCTTACGCCTTTCCAAATTCATTTCCGTTTCGCCAAAAATCTGCAAATGGTCACATTGACCAGTTACTATTCATGAGACTTACAATTTCCAAGCTTAACCAATATTGTTCTATAACAATTTGGGCAGCATCTCCCATACATATAACATCCCAGATTCAACTCGGCTCATTTCAACAACAACCCAACCAACAACCAAGCTACAACATCAACAATCACTCAAAATACATTCTAACATAAATAGTCTTCCTTTCTTCATAATGTCACAACTTCTATTTCTAAACTATTATCAACATTTTCATATTCATGCACTAACTCAAAACCATTCAAATACAATTTGGAAGCATTTCGCATTATTTTACCAAATATGCAAAAATTCCATCAAACCATAATCTACCCAAAACCTCCAACCTTCAACATAAACATTCATAACACATTTTCATCTTCCAATTTTATTAACAATAATCATAATTTGCACCTTAACAATTTCATTTTCATAATTACATAAATCTACCATAAAATCACAAAACTTCCCATAACAACTTAACAACCAACCTTTCATGCTAATATGGACTTACATCCCTCCAAATCCACCAACTAACATAATAATTCCCATTTAGACTTCACTTCCATAATTACATAAAAACTACATTAAAATCACATGATTTCCTATAATCATTTTCAATAATTTTCCATACCAACTTGAACCATCTCCTTCCATTTCCACTACAAGGCTTCAACAACACAATTAACATAACAAATAAAATTGGTTCATCCCTCTACACACACATGCACACCCACACACACACACATATATATATATATATATATATATATATATATATATATATATATATATATATATATATATATATATATATATATATATATATATATTCACCATGTAACTTCCATGTTTTTATGAATTCTTCTCCTTTCTACATTCCACAACATAAACAAACCCTCATAACATCATAAAAACATAAAATTCTTACCTTCTCTCCAACCTTCCACTTGCCGCAAACGTGGTTTTCTCGCTAAACTAATTGTACCACGTCGAAGAGCATCCCCAACTCATCAAGAATTCAAGAAGAAGATGATTTTAAGGTCAAAGTTGAAGGCTAGAATTTTTTTTTTCTCTTCTCCTCTTGTTGGCCGAATAGGCTTCTTGATTTTTCTCTTCTTTGTGTTTTGTTTTTCTCTTCTTGTTTCATGAATCTTCTAATAGATAAAGACCCCTTATATTAAATTGGCACATGGGAATTTAATGAAATTCTTGGTGGGCTTGGCCTATACATGGCCGGCCACCTCTCATAATTGGGCCTTAATTTCCATCCAATTTTTTTGAGCCCAATGACTTATGGATCACATTTTGTAATTCCCGAAACTAATTTTCTAATTCCAATTTTTCCCCTAGCCTTCCTCAACACTTTCTCCCATCAACATTTTCACAACAACATCTACATACTAATAAAAATCAAAATATGGCCTTGTCTCTTAAAAGTCACAATTATTTCAAATTTTTCGAATATGCAAAATTACGGGATATAACACCTAATTTCCCTTAATATTCCATACCAATAAAATTCATAAGTAACTTGTGCTTTAAAATAAAATCGGAGGTCAAAAGTCTCAACCTCGTATCCCGAACTAGTCTTGTCCTTAACTTATCATGGTTAGCTCGGATTATCCCAACGTACAAAATACGGGATATAACACTTATTTCCGGTGCCAACAGGTAATTTAAATTCCTTACTTGACTATGTTGATCAATGAATGAATTGTGTGTGATAGCTATAAGTGTGTGTGTGTGTGATCGCTTATAAGACCCTGTAGGGCTAGTTTAACATTCGAGGACGAATGTTCTAAAGGGGGGGAGGATGTTATATCCCGTATTTTGTACATCGGGACAATTCGAGTTAACTACGATAAGTTAGGGACAAGACCATTCCGGGGTACAAGTCGAGACCTTTAACCACGATTTTGTTATAAGACATAAGTTGCTTGTGATTTGGTTGGCATGGAATACTAAGAAAATTTGGGGTCAAAAGTTATTTATGGAAAGTATTTATTACATGAAAAAGGAAAAAAAAATAGAAAAATAGGGGCATGTGGCCGGCCACCTTGGTGTGGGCCAAGGGCCACATGAAAGCCTTATATATGAATACAAAAGATGACTAATTAGTCATCTTTCTCATTTCAACGCTTAGAAAAAATTCAAGAAGCTTGGAGAACCAAGGAGAAGGGCCATTCGGCCATAGGTGCAAGAATTCAAGACCAAGAAATAGCCATCAAAAAAATTATTTCTTCTAGCAAATCAACTAATTAAAGGGTCCTTATTAACGTGGGAGTGTTGTTGGGATCAATAGACCTCTCGTTTTCATCATTCACAACCTTAGCTAAGTTGTGAAGTTGTGAAGAAAGGTAAGGTTTAATCTTGTTTTTATATATTATGGATGGTTTATGTATGTCGTAGTATGTAAATATGGATGAAATTCATGAAAAATTGCATGTGGGAGTGAAGCCGTGTGCATGGCTTGTAGCCGTGCATATGTAGTGTTGTGTGGGAGTAATGGATTAAATTCTATTTATCATGTTTGGTTGTTGTTGTAATGTGTTGGAATGGATGAGAATCATCAATATGTGTGTGTGTAGGGATGGCCGAATATAGGTCATGTTATATGACAAAGAATGGATCAATTCTATTTGGTGTTTTAGTTGTTGTCGTTGTGAGTTCTATAATGAGTTGTAATTGATGTGGGGCGTTTGGCACCTTATTGTGAATCTTATGTGATTTTTGTATTTATGGAAATGACATTGTTAAAAATGTGGATTGTTGGTGTAATTCATGAAGTTGGGAGAGAGGAATGTGTGTTGTGTTGTTCTCGGGTTTGGGGTGATTTTCGGGTGAGTTGGAGTATTGGTTGGGTTGTTTGAAATATTGTGTGAATTGTTTAAAGTGTTCTTGAATATTGTTTGAAGGGTTTCGGATTAGTAATTAAACGTAGGAGCGTTGATGTTGGCTTGAATGTAAGTAGTTGAATTGAATACAATGAATGTTGTTGAATTATGCAAAAAGAGCTACTAACGTTAGAATGCGTATTGAATTGACTATTGATGTTGTTAGTTTGGTTGTTGGTATTGTTGTTGATGAATTTGGCCGAGTTGAATTCTCGGGGTTGTTGTATTTATAGGGGAAATGCTGTCACACCCCGATCTTACTAGGGTGTGATGGGCACCCGTCCCCATATTCGGAGCCGAGCGAACCCTCTGTCTATCGTAACACTCATTTTCATATTGGGCCCTTGATCATAGCATGAATACACAACAGAACTTCTTCGAAACAAGTATGCTTTCCCGCTTCGTATGCCCAACGGTATCTATAATGACGCGAAATCGTAATACAACCTATAACAACACATCGGCTTATGGAGCCGCTTACGGACCAACGTACTATACATATGACATCGTTCGCAAAGTCTCTAGCATAGAACATGGAACCATATCATAGTGTTCGACTAAGAACACCTCCATCGAAATGGAGCTCGCCAATCCGTGGAACGTCTTCGTAATGGCTTCTACTCATCTCGGGCACCGCGCGGCATGAAACGCCGCGCCCCAACGCGTGGGCGTCGCACGAGCAATGTACCGAGTATGTAAAGCATGAAAAGTAATACAAACGAACATAAGTATGAACGACGATACCATGGGATCATAGAACATGTGATGAGATAAGAGGATAACCTGTATATGTGAATGCCCTTTTGGCCGGATACCATGCATGCTTGTTTTTTTTCTTTTTTAGAAAAAAACATTTCTTTTCATAGACATAGAAAATAGAATTTATGTCATATCATGTTATATCATAGCATATCATAGTGTATCATAGTATCATAGCATATCATAGTGTATCATAGTATCATAGCATATCATAGTGTATCATAGTATCATAGCATATCATAGTGTATCATAGTATCATAGTGTATCATAGTATCATAGCACATCATAGTGTATCATAGTATCATAGCACCGAACAGCGTCGGCTCGCCCACATTGCGCCGAAATACTCCGGCTCGCCCATAAATCCCGCGTTCGGGCATCCCGCGTCCGGGATGATAAGCCAGCTGACCAGGTGTCACGACCCAACCCCGTAGGCCGTGACTAGCGCCCGACCTGGGCACCCGTACGTGCCAAAGTCCCAAAAATAGTAACTCAAATATTTAATAAAATTTGGGCAGAGTTTCCTCTATTTTTCTTACTAGCCAAAATTTACTTCGCACGCGTAAAATACCAACAAAGGCCACACGGGGCCAACATAACCATATATACATATACGTGCAAGCGGCAGGCCGCCGTGGCGCGAACCGCCCGAACGTATCACATACATATATATACTCGTACGTACATAGCCATAACCCACGTACATATCCACGTGTGCCTCCAAACGAGAATAACGAAAACATATGACGGACGGGCCCCGTCGTACCCCCGAACAATAATGTACATATACATCGAAGAAAATATATATAAAATATATGAGCTCCTGGAAGAAGGAGTGATCCCGAAAAGCCGAATAGGTGTCTGGCGGGGTGGATCACCAAGCCGAGCGTCCGTAGATCGCGGCATGAACGCGACCCCCCCGAAGACAGGGGGTCGGTCACGAATATGTACCGAGTATGTAAGCGTAAACACGTAATCATAAGTCGAAACAAGACGCATTTAAATTAAGTGCAATATGCAAATGTCAAAATACTTATAAAAACACATCATGCATAGGCTCTTAGAACGATGGTCGCCCGCCGACAACGGCGCCATACCACATCATAC
>NW_026720805.1:0-9955 GCF_029784015.1 Lycium ferocissimum
CCCATCGGCTTCGTTTTACATTTTTTTATATCATTTTCTCGTATTTTCTCGCTTTGCATACTCAGGACATATTCCATACTGACCCCCTTTCTTCGGGGCTGCGTTTCATGCCGGTGTGTACCTGCGTACGAGCGTATGATGTTAGTGAAGATGTTCCTACCGGATTGGCGAGCTCCATTTCCTCCGGAGTGCCGCCGATCGAATGCTTTGTATGGTATTCGGAGTTATGTTAGAGGCTTCAGCGCGTACATAAAGGTCGTGTGTATGAGATGTCCGTTTGTAAAACGGCCATGTGCTCTGGTACGTTGCCATTGTGTTATGAATTTCATGTGTTTGCGCATTTTATTTGATTTGAAAAAGACGGGTATGTTTGTTTTCCGAAAAATTTTCCTTTCCGCATTTTGACGCGTTTTGCGGGCTCAAAGATGATTGCGTGTATTGCGAAAGTCCGGCGGTTCGCCGGCCCTAGGATAAGGGTCGGGTGCCCATCACACCCTATCGGATTAAGGGTGTGACACTTGTTTTCCCTTGCTCTTGGCCGAATATGGCCTTTTCCTTTTTCTCTCAAAGCCTTCTTGATTTTTCTTGATTTTTCTCGTTGTTAGAAGTGAACAAAAAGACGACTAAGTCATCTTTTTATTGCACATATTAGCCAACCATGTGGCCATGGCCCACATATGTGGTTTTACCACATGGCCCTTATTTCTTTTTTTTTTCTCTTTTCATGAACTAATTTCCTTTCCAAAATTAGAATACTTTCCAAAAATGGAATTGACCCCAAATATTTCTTTAATAATTCCATGCCCATAAAATCATGAACACTTACATCTTAAAACACAATTGCGGTTAAAATCTCGACTTCGTATCCCGGAATGGTCTTGGCCTTCCCTTAGCAAGGTTGACTCGGATTATCCCGACGTACAAAATACGGGATATAACATCTTCTATAAAATAAGACAGCTCCCAAACATAAATAAGGACATCCATAATATCATAATCACTAGAGTTCCTCAAGTTAACATTATTCAATTCTTAAAATGCCCTTTCAATGTCACCCATAACCCTAACTATGACATAGCACCATATCCATTTTCATATAATATCCCTTTAACATCATTTGTATGATTCACCACAAGATTATAGTCATAGCATGTCAAAAACTATAATTCAAGTCAAGTTATTAATCAAGAATATCACTATTTCCATATTTGCACTCCATACTTTTCTTGCTTCCATAATCCGAGTCTCTCAACCACTCAATATTCTTAATAACATGAATTGAACATAGAACTCACCTTTTATGATGTAGGAATGGACTTTGAATGATAATACTTTACTTGGAGAAGACCCCTCTTCAACACCAAAGAGATTCTTGGTTTCCATAAACCCTAGAGAGTATCCTTGCAATTGATTCTAATAGTTTTTAGTAGTGATCCTCGATCTCTCTTGGATTTATGTTGGAATGGTGAGAGGAACATTCTAGAGCTTCCAAGACTTAGAAACAAAGTGAAATCTAAAAATTATGGACAAGGGTCGTCTATATATAACTGAAACTGGAAGGTTCTAGAGAAGCGGTTCGATGAGTGGGTCGTCGACCCTTCACAACTTTTGCCTGAAAATCCCTGAGTGCAGAAATATGTTGACGGTTGGGTCGACGGTCCCATTGACGTGTTGACGATCCGTCGACTTGTCCCGTCGAGTCGTGCCAGCAGATTCCAGTTTGCTGAAACATGTTGACGGTGCACAGTGACGGTCCGTCGTCATGTCGACGGCCCGTCGACAGTGACTGGTGTCTGCAGAATTTTTCTGATTCAGTTCAGATTTCGTCGATTCGATCCGTTCCACTTATAGTCCTGTAAATTACCAGGAATACCTGCTGGTACATTTGTACACGGGGTAGGATACTCTCTACCTCAACTTCCTCCAACAAGCTTTCTCCTCTCCCCTCCAATGTCTTTGGAATCTTAATTAGGATCATTAAGTATCCCTTCCTACTTGTAGGGACACCATAAACCCCTTAACTTACATTAGTCTGTTTATCGCGCAACAACCCAAAATTCCGAGGTGTAACATTCCTCCCCCCCCCCCAAGAACATTCGTCCTCGAATGTTAAGTTCTTGGGGATTCTATAGAAATTTTGCCAGAATTTCCCTTGTAATATGGCACTACCATCCTGTCACAACACCCCAAAATAACATCGCCTCACAGGGCCACAATAACAATAGCAAGAAAACATGGCCACACACGACCAAAAGCATTAAAAGAAAGTATTACATACCTTACGACAATGGTGTCTCATCTTGAATTTCTTCCGGGGGTGGAAATAACCGTGGATATCTGGACTTCATCTCTTTTTTTGCTTCCCAAGTCATTTCCTCTCTATTATTGTTTCTCCACAAGACCTTAACTGAGGCTACCTCTTTGTTCCTAAGTTTCCGCACTTGCCTATCCAATATAGCAACGGGTACCTC
The DNA here is from genome assembly GCF_029784015.1 of Lycium ferocissimum. Taxonomy (NCBI): domain Eukaryota; kingdom Viridiplantae; phylum Streptophyta; class Magnoliopsida; order Solanales; family Solanaceae; genus Lycium; species Lycium ferocissimum. The sequence continues at coordinate 2,472 of NW_026720805.1, forward strand.
TTCATAAGCCAACTTTTCGGTAATTTGGAGATCATCTACTGGCACAACACTGGAAGGGTCTCTCACACACTTACGGAGCATCGACACATGAAAGACTGGATGAACTGATTCAAGTTCTGGAGGTAAATCTACTTCATAGGCCACTTGGCCCACTTTGCGTAGAATCTTATAAGGCCCAATATATCTGGGACTGAGCTTGTCCTTTTTGTCGAATCTCATTACGCCCTTCATCGGTGGCACTTTTAAGAACACCCAATCTTTGATTTTGAATTCCAAGTTCCGTTGGCGATTGTCCACATAAGACTTTTAGCGACTTTGAGCTGTCAACAATCGATCTCTGATAAGCCTGATCTTCTCCGTCGCTTGCTGAACCAATTTTGGACCTATTAGTTGCGTCTCTCCAACTTCAAACCATCCAATTAGAGATCTACACTTCCTTCCATACAGAGCTTCATATGGAGCCATTTGGATGCTAGAATGATAACCGTTGTTATAGGCAAATTCAATGAGCGGCAAGTGATCAGCCCAATTGCCTCCGAAATCTAAAACACATGCCCGTAACATATCTTTCAAGGTCTGAATAGTGCGTTTAGCTTGTCCATCAGTCTATGGATGAAATGCTGTGCTGAGTCTCACTTGAGTTCCTAAACCTTCTTGAAAGGATTTCAAGAATTTAGCAAAGAAATCGTGCTCCTCTATCCGTGATAATAGATCTTGGGACACCATGAAGTCGCACTATCTCCAAGATATAACCTTGCATAATCTTCTCGCTGAATATGTGGTTCGTTCGGAAGGAAATGAGCCGATTTCGTGAGTCTGTCAACAATCACCCATATGGAGTCATACTTGCACCGGGAACGAGGCAAACCTACAATGAAATCCATATTGATCACTTTCCATTTCCAGGTTGGAATTTCCATGGCTTGTAACAACCCTCCTGGCTTTTGATACTCAATTTTCACTTGTTAGAAATTTGGACACTGAGCTACAAATTCTATTATATCGGCTTCATTCCATCCACCAATATATTGACTTAAGATCATGGTACATCTTCGTCGCTCCTGGATGGATAGAATAACGAGAATAATGAGCTTCTTCCAGAATCTGATGGCGTAGTCCTGTAATATCCGGAATACATAACCTGCCTCGATACCTGAGAATTCCATCTGCAGAAATCTCAAATGGTGACTTCTCTTTCTGAGGAAGTGTATCCTTATAGTGACTCAACTGGGGATCTTCATATTGGCGCTTCTTCACTTCCGTGCCTAAGGATGAAACAGCTGGGTTATGAATACCAACTCCTGCATTGCCCGAATCAATTAAACGAACTCCTAGGCTGGCTAGCTGATGGAGCACGCGGACTAATTCTTTCTTCTCCGGCTAAACACCCCATAGACTTTCCATGGATTTGCGGCTAAGAGCATCGGCCACCACATTTGCTTTTCCCGGATGGTATAGTATACTTACATCATAGTCTTTTAATAACTCCAACCATCGCCTCTGCCAAAGATTTAACTCCTTTTGCTTGAAAATATCTTTGGAGGCTTTTATGGTCTGTATAAATATTAACATGAACACTATACAAATAATGTCTCCATATCTTCAAAGCATGAATAACCGCCGCTCACTCAAGATCGTGAGTTGGGTAGCTTTTCTCATGTTTCCTCAACTGTCTGGAGGCATAGGCTATAACCTTCCCGTAATGCATCAACACACAGCCCAATCCGACATCAGAGGCATCACAATAAACAACATAACCTTCTGATCCTTCTGGAAGTGTCGAATTGAAGTCAAGATCAATCTATCTTTCAATTCGGAAGCGTGCTCACTAGCATCGGTCCATTGAAATTTTCTTTGATTTACGGGTTAACTTCGTCAATGGTGCTGAAATAGAGAAAATCCTTCCACGAACCTTCTTTAATAACTTGCTAAACCCAAAAAACTACGGACCTCCGTAGGAGAGTTATAAGCCTTTGCCATGTCATCACAGCTTTAATCTTCTAGGTATCAACCCGGATGCCGTCAGCTGAGATAATATGGCCCAGAAAAGTCACAGAATTCAACAATAACTCACATTTTGAAAATTTAGCATACATTTCATGAGTCCGAAGGATTCCAAAGACAATACAAAAGTGATCCGCATGCTCCGTTTCTGACCGAAAATATATCAAAATGTCATCGATAAACACGATCACAAATAGATCTAGAAAAGGCCTGAATACATTGTTCATCAAGTTCATAAACACTGCCGGAGCATTAGTCAAGCTTAACGACATAACCCGAAATTCATAATGGCCATATCCATTCTGAAAGCCGTTTTTGAAATATCCTCTTCTCTAATTCTCACTTGATGATACCCCGACCTCAGATCAATCTTGGAAAACCACTTGGCACCCAGTAATTGGTCAAACAAATCATCGATTCTCGGAAGAGGATACTTATTCTTTATCGTCACCTTATTCAACTGCTATAGTCAATGCACATTCGTAGGGAGACGTCTTTCTTTCGTACGAACAAGACAGGCGCTCCCCACGATGATGAACTGGGTCTAATAAATTCCTTCTCTAGCAAGTCCTTCAGTTGTGCCTTTAACTCTTTCAGTTGTGCTGGAGCCATTCTATAAGGAGGAATAGATATAGGTTCAGTGTCCGGCAATACATCAATAGAAAAATCAATTTCTCGTTCCGGTGGAAGGCCTGGGAGTTTATATGGAAATACATCTAGAAACTCATTTACTACCGGGACGGATTGAAGAGTCGGCGACTTTCCTTTGGTGTCATGAACTCGGACCAAGTGATAAATATAGCCTCTTGCAATCATCTTTCTCGCTTTGAGGTAGGAAATAAACCTACCCCTTGGAGTCACTGTGTTGCCCTTCCATTCAAGCACTGGTTCTCCTGGATACCCGCTCGATTCTTGTTCATTTATTTACTCTCTATTAGACTCATTTCTTCGTAACTCTCACTTTTTTTTTAGAGTCTATATCTGTCACATCTTAGGATTCATCGTTTCAATCCCTACACTTGTATTTTCCTTACTCGCTTCCCCCCTTAAGGGTCTTACTTACCTCCATTACCTCACTTCCAATCTTGAATTCATATATCCCTTTCGTTAATTCCCTTATTATACTGCATCATATTTATGCCATTTCCCATAATTTATAGATGCGGTAATTCATGTGTGAAGTCTTAACATACTCATCTTGCAGTTTTGCAACCAAGTAATACAACTAACATAGCAATCCAAACAAGGATGTATTTTACTTAGCTCAACCGTTAGTTATGAGTCAATGTCTACATCCGCTCCAATTAACAACTTCTGTCCCATAGGGATGCTTGAAATAGTAGTATGTCTTGCTATCTATACCATCCATGCAATGTCACTTATCCCATTCTTCGATACTCAGAGTTCACTCATAGCGTCATTTTTCCCTTTTCTTCCCATCTCAAGTTATTCCTCTCTTTCCCGTAACCGACTTATAGTAACCCTAAATGCATTTTCCCTTAAACTAGCCATCTTTGTTTTCAAGGATCTAGGTCTCATGTGCAGCTAATACCCCTTATGCCTCATACTCTTTTACTCTTGTGTTGCACTCAATATTGATTTCAAAACCAATCATAATCATATCGTATTTGTCATTGATGATAGCCTTGCTTTATCACTTTATTGTCATACGGTAAACTCATAACTCGTGGCCATATTTTTCTTTCCAATTTATTCCTTTATAAACTTTACTCGTTCTTTCTTGATATATGATATTCGTACGAGATGCATCTTCCTTTTCTCATAATACGACTACTTCTTAAGCGCGCATACTTCGCATATTTCCTCTTCTTTCTGTACCCATACTTATTCCTTTACATTCTTTCCTCCTCAATTTATCTTATTACCTCCCGTTTTATAATCAATCCTTTATTTCTCGTACAAGGAACCCTATTCTTAACTCAGTATCGCCTTATTCTTTAGAATATATTACTTCTATACAATTCATTCTTTACTTTCAAAACTTATTTTGTTCATTCTGATCATCCCCTATCATCCTTATTATGCTGATCCTTTTCCTAACAATCGTTCTATTTCGTTATTCATCTTTCCGTAGTCTTGGTCTTTTACATCCAACCAAAGATATCACTCGTGATCTCGATTATACAAATCACCCCATTTACTTTGCCATATCACTTTTCTCTGATTTCTTTTTCATGTTGAATTTCTTTTTCCTTTTTGCTTGCTATCATTTTTGTCATTGCGAAACCTTTATGCTGGATTTTCCCCTAACAAGTTCATATAATCTTTCTTATCTACTTCCCCATGGCTCGCTTATTGGTTTCACACTTGCATTCACTCTTCTCCTTATATCCTGATCATAATCAACTCTATAGAGTGCCACTTCTTGATCTCATTCGCAAGCCTGCTTATAAAATAGAGTAAACCTCGTGAAGTAAGCATACTTAACCTGTTACTTTTTCTGATCATCCCTATTACACTTACCACATAAGTTGTCTTACCAATGTATTCCCATTTGTTATAACTCTTCGTATTTCGTACCCCTGTCTCAGTCATGCTATTACTTTATTTTGCTAATAGACTTGTCGTATTCTACTTATGCTTATCCATCCAATCAATACTTCAGTAGCACACTCTATTAGAGTTACCCTTTATCTTCCATGTCATGATTTAGTACTGCCATCTCCCTAATTTACTCTAGTATTTCTCTTTACCATATCAATGTCGATCTTATAATTACCGTTACTATCAATTCAACAACATTTAACTCATCTCTTGTAGTTGTCAACGATACTCTTAACTTAATCCCATCCTGCCATTACTTTTTACACAACATCTTTTCCCGTTAGGACATATTACAAGCTTATATCTTATCTCCTTTAAATTCTAGGAAAATTTCGGCGAGTTTCTCTGTATTTTACTATCCAAAACACACTGTGACAAATACCAACAATGCCTCACAGGGCTAATATATATATACGACATATCTCAGCCACACAGGGCTCCCAATTTTAAGTAAAAGTACAAAGATGTCAAAACATACCTCATATATCACACCTCGAGATGTACCTGATCCTTTAGCGATCTACCCTGTTATACCTTCCTATTTACTTCCTCTTTCATTCTTTAGCTTTATATTTCAATCATATCTCAATACTCTTACCTTACCCGACATACATCTTTCATACCGTTGCTTACCTTTGTACTGATTCATTCAATTTGTTTAGTTCACAAAGTTATAAGCCGAACTTATCATCAAGAGATACATTTAATCAATTCCTCTGTTGTACTTACACTGACTTACCTCAATGACAACCAATCCATTATCATATAAATGCATATTATGATAATGTAGCCTCAACGAAGTGACTTACCTTTGTAACTTTCAATATCATCACTCACTTTCTTCTGTCGATACCGTTCTTCTACTGAAATCAAAGGTTAGTATAAGGAATTTCATTTCCTATGGCTTGGATCTATTGCACGATCTTAGATATGAAAGAAAAGTAACCATCCTAAATGCCCTGTACCCTCCCGTTTATATATGTGGCGCGCAACACACCATAAACAAGACTCTACTAGACACGACTTTGCAGACAACCCCTAGGACGAACTACTCTGATACCACTTTGTCACACCCCAATCTCATCAGGGCATGATGGGCACCCAACTCTTACTTAGAGCTGAGCAAACCCTCTGGCATTCACGTAATGAAACTGGACATATAAATTTTTTTTTTTTGGAAATATAATAAAGTACTTTCAGTCAAACCATAGAAATTTGCGAACGATACTCAATTAATCAAAAATCGAATAAGTCGAACTGACATATTGGCCTACATGGTCACTTTCTCAACGCATGACTTCTCAACATACTAACCATAAAACACTGTCTACAAAGTCTCTAAGAGTAAGCACCTGAATCATATGAGTCGGGACAAGGCCCCGACATACCCATACACATATGATAACCATAATGACTCGGCAACGCTCCGGGGAAGAAAATGGAGTTTGCCAATCCCGGTGATAGCCGGTCATCTAGGCGAATACTTTTTGCAAAATAATGGCCCGTGTCGCATGAACCAGCACCCCCGAGCCACCGAGGACGTCATTATGAATAATGTACAGGAGTATGTAAGGCATAAGAACATCTAGTACTGAGATGAATCATGAAACCGATCTCAATATTTGAATGCATCCGTGGCTAACATCCGAGAATATCGCGTAACTCTATATGACCGAATCGATACTCGCGGCGTATGATAGGCGTAGGTTATAATATAACTGATAGTACTGTGGAACGTATAGCCCGATCTATATATAATATAATAGTGTCGAGAAACGTACGGCCCGATCCATATATAATATACTAGTGCCGAGGAATGTACGACCCGATCCATATATAATATAATAGTGCCGAGGAACGAACGACCCGATCCATATATAATATAATAGTGCTGAGGAACGTACGGCCCGATCCATATATAATATAATAGTGCCGAGGAATGTACGGCCCGATCCATATATAATATAATATATATATGTTATATCCCGTATTTGGAACGTCGGGACGATTCGGGTTAACTATGATAAGTTAGGGTAAGACCATTCCGGGATGCGAAGTCGAGACGTTTGACCCTCGATTGTGTTGTAGGACCTAAGTGTGCATGATTTTATTGACATGGAACATTTAAGGAAATTCGGGACCAAAGATGAAATATGTGGAAGTTGGCCAATTATTGAAAGAAAGTGAGGAATAAAAGAGGCCATGTGGCGGCCACCTTAGGAGTGGGCCATGGCCACATGGTTGGCTATTATATGAAAAAAAGGATGAATAAGGGACCATTATATCATCATCTCTAGACCTTAGAAAAATCAAGAAGATTGGAGAGAAACAACCTACACCATTCGGCCATAGTTCCAAAAAAATTAAGTCCAAGATTAAGCCATCCCAAAATTATTTCTTTGATGCAAACCTACTAATTTGAGGGTGCTTAGTAACGTGGAGTTGTTGTTTTAAGCGTTGGATTGTTCGTTTTCATCCTTGGCCAACTTTGGACAAGTTGAGGGATTGTGAAGAAAGGTAAATTCTAATCTTGTTTTATGAGTTATGGAAGGTTTATGTGTGTTGTTGTATGTTGATATGGACGGAATTCATGAGATATGGCATGTTAGTGTTGTAGCCGTGTGGTGTGTTGTGTAGTAGTAGTAATGAATTAATTGTATTTAGTGTGTTTGCATGTTGTTATGAAGTGTAGAAATGGATGGAAGCCATGGGAGTTGTGTGATGTTGTTGTGGCCGAAAATGGACAATTTTGTATGTTAAAGAATGAACTTATATTATGTAGTGTGTTTGGTTATTGTAGTGTGTTGAAAGGAATAAAAATCATGAAGTGTGTATGTTGGTATGTTGGTATGTTGGCCGAATAAGGCCCTTCATGTGTGCCAAGAAATGAATCAATTTTTCTTAGAGTTTTGGTT
>NW_026720806.1:0-9729 GCF_029784015.1 Lycium ferocissimum
TCTCTTTTTGGCGTTCACGGCCCCTCCCCGGCCCGTGGAATGCAATTTTGGCCGTGGATGGGGCCCGTGGAACTCCCCCCCAATGTGATCCCGTCGTCTTTTGATCCCCAACCCTTAGGGAACCTCCAGCACTTGTTCATCCTTCCTTAGAAACCAAGGGGCGTCATAACTTTTCCCAACACATCATTAAGTTGTCATCGACTTACTACCTACAAAGCCTTTCCGAACTTATAACTTACATAGCCTTTTTCTTGGCAACTTTCTTATCTAACATCGAATGTCTTTCGAATCTCATTTAGAATCATCAATTGCTATGTCTTACTTATTGAAACATCGTATACTTCATATTTCTCTTTAGCCTATTCACTGTACATCAACGGAAAATTTTTCCGAGGTGTAACACAATCTTTACCCGAATGTACGAAGGAGGTCAACTTATTTTCAGAACCGCCTCAACATAGCTTCACTAATTCTTATGTTTCACTTTATCTTTGCCTCATTCCTCCTACCACTAGCATCGGAATACCGTTTTGGTTCAACCTTAAACATGTCTTGTTCGTTCTCAGCACTAATTCCACTTCGGTAAATCCATCTCAACCCATCCTAACATCTTTCCTTAATGCACCTAAAATATTATCACCAAGTTGTTATTACCGACCCCAAACTTTTCTCGTTACGCATTCACTTGGTCTCACCTCCGGTTGTACAAATATTCATAGATAGCACAACCGCCCCTGCACGACTTGCATATTTAATCTTGGTCACGATTGCTCCTTCTTCTCGGTTCGTACTATTCCATATATTGTTCTCATGCCCGCATTTGCTAGGAGTTCACCTTGTCATACTTTTTTCTGCTTTTCTTACTTTCTACCATAGGACATTTCTCTACCGCTAGCAACCACTCTATTGCTTACATCTTCACCTCTGATCCGTATAGCCATACTACCTTTCACGATGTCTCCATAAGCTACTCGTTGCTTTCCTTTGTCGTATTCTCTCTCCCTCGCTTCCCCCCTTTAGGGGTGTATGTTACACCCCGTACTTTGTACGTTGAAATATTTTAAGTTGGTTGCGATGAGTTATGGACAAGACTTTTAATTTTCAGTTTTGTTGATTTTGTCTCAATGCATAAGATGCATATTCATTTTTTTGTTGGTACGAAGCGTTAAGGGTAAGATTGGAATAAGGAAAAAATTAGAGAATGAAAGTTGGAAGAATTTGGGGACCTAAAAATGAATTATGGAAAGTTGGCTATTATTTGAAATGGCCATGTGTGTGTGTGGGCCATAGGGCCACATGTGGAAATATTGAGTGGGCATAAAAGATGACTAAGTAAGTCATCTTTATCATTCTCATTCCTAGAAGTTTCAAGAAGTATAGAGAGGAAAAAAAAAAAAGAGAAAGCATACGGCTATGGAATTTGGCCTAAATCAGCCCCTCCAATTGGATCCCAAAAAATTTATTTCTTCCATGTTTTCCACTCATTGGAAGGTCCTAAACAACATGGAGTGGTTGTTGGAGGAAGCTAATCTCTTGTTCATGCAATTTTCAACCTTAGTCAAAGGAAGAACAAAGTGGCAAAGGTGAGAATTTTATTCTTTTTATGTTATGGAAGATATATATATGTGTTGTGGTATGTGGGAATGGAAGAAAAGTGTGAAAATTGTGCGTTGTGTGTGTGCATGTAGGGTGGCCGAATATGTGTGTGTAGGTGAGTAGTTGTGTGTTGTGATATTGTGTAGGAATGGTGGACTATTTGTATTTAGCTTGTTGTGTGATTATTGTGAAGTGTGAAAATGAATGAAGTTTATAAAAATATGGATGTTAAAGTTGAGTTGTGGAAGTTGAAAGTTGGCCGTGTATGTGTTTTGTACGTAGAAGTAGCGAATTAATGGTACTTAGCATATTTGTGTGTTGTTGTGTTATGTAGAAGAGAATGAAACTCATAGAATGTTGGAGTTGATGTTGGCCGTGTAGGTTGGATTTTGGCCGTGTGTGTGTGTTAAAGGTAAGTTGAATTTAGCGTTGTGTTTTAGTTGTGGTTATGATGGAGTTCATGTTGGAAATGAAAGTTGAATGAGTTAGGTTGAAACTAGGAATATGGAAGTTGGCCGTGAGCTATGGAATATTGTAATAAAAATGAATTGTTTTGTTTGACATGTTGGTTGTGTTGTTATGATTCTTATAACATTAATAAAGGTTTAATGGTTTGAGTTGGTATGGATTTGAAGGTATGAAGTTGAAATGAGAATTTTAGCCTTATGTTGGAAAGTTTGTATATTGTGTATACTTTGTATATATATTGTAAAAATATTATGAAACGCTTCCGTATGGCGTTGTAATGATTTTGATTGGTAATGAATGTGAGTATGATGGTGATGGTTTGAAAGTTGAAGTCGGAATGGAAGCGATTGCATTAGGTAAGAAGAAGACTAGTTGCGGATTGTGTTGTGTTTATTGTGGTTGTAGGTGTTGTTGTTTGGTTGTTGTTGATATTTTGAGCCGAGTTGAATCTCGGGGGTGTCATATTTATAGGGGAGGTGCTGCCGGAATTTCGGTAGTCAAATGCTCAACCAAAGTTGAAATGTTAACTTGCATGAATAAAAATTTGGTAAGGATGACCATTTGCGGTTACGACGAAACGGGAATTGAAATTGGACGAGCGTGAGGCACAACAAAGGTATGTAAAGCTTGCCCTTTCCTTCTTTTGGCATGTCCTAGCCCTACTAGGCTAAGATCGGAACCTTGGGGATAATTCCGCTCTCGAAATCCGAGTTTGATTTTGCGTACTATTCATTCGGCGCAATTGAATTATAATCCTCTTTATTCGATCAAAAGAATGTTTAAACCTGTGTAATTGTTGTAAACGTGTACGGATCGCCCGACACTTTATGGATGGCTTTAGGTAGCCTAATGCGGTAATTTTATGTCGCCGCCTCGGCCTCGACACGAGGTGGGCCCACGCATCCCGAGATCTCCCAATGTTGCTCTATTTGGTATATTTGTGTGATTTTGAAAAAGAACTTTTGGCTATCGCCCCGACTACTATAAAATAGCTATTTTAACTACCTCATTGAGTTTGATAATATATTTTGACACATAAGAACGCTTTCGGCAAAAATTGTAACTATTGTATATATTAATTCGATAAACCTAATTTAACTATTGTCTTAGTTTTAAAGAAATGGTGTGCTTTGGTTGTTTTGTTTTGTAATAAAAAGAAATTATATACGTGTGACTACGCAGACACTTACACCGCTTCGTGTATTGTTATTACTTCTTTCACGTAGTCGGGCCGGTATGTGATATTGTCGCTGGATACTTGACGTGCAGGCTGTGTACCATGTCCCTGGATACTTATTGCCGCGTATGTGTGTACGTGTGATATTGTCCGCTGATACTTGTGCGTGAACTATACCATGACCGTGGATAAAGCGCGCGTGTACGTGTGATATCGTCCATTGGATACGCGGGGGCGCTAAGCGTGTGCATGGATTCTCGACGCCCGGTATGTATGTGTGTGTGCTGTGTATATTTATATATTTATATATTTATGATATTAACGACGGGTTCCGCGCGGTGTGTGTATGATTTATGTATGTACGACTTGGATGTGGGATGTAAATACGTTGGTATCTGGACTATTGTGCTCGCGTTTGGTCGCTTTATTTACGTTTTCGGGTATTTTACGCTTTGCATACTCAAGATATTCCCGTGCGGCCCTTTTCTTCGGGCGTTTCATACGCGCGGTACCCACCGAGCGGTATGTATTGGAGATGATGTTAAAATTTGGATGGCTTAGCCCATTTCCTCACGGTCTTTGCGAGTCGGAGAATGCTTTGTATGGTATTCGGTGTTATGTTAGAGACTTTGCGATTATGTCGTGTGTATGAGATATCCGTTTGTAGCGGCTATATGGCCAAATGTATCGATGCACGCATTGTGTTATGAATTTCATGTGTTCTGATTTGTTATGGTTACAGATTTTATTTGATTTGAAAAGACTAGAAAGCGTGTATGTTTTAAAAGAAAAAATTTCACCCTGGCTTATGTTATGTTTTGTGGGCCCGGTATGGCTATGAGTATTATGGGAGTCTGCGGGTTCGCTCGGCCCTAGGTAAGGGTCGGGTGCCCATCACACCCTATCGGAAATTGGGGTGTGACAGTGTACTTATCCTGTCATCCAACTCTATTTTGCCCTAAATCCGTATTTCCAATCTCAATTAAACGGTTTTTTATCCCTATATTCGATCACCTTCGTTCGTTTTTACTCACTTTCTTTGCTTTTTAAATATCGTTGTATTAGCACTTTCTAAGCTTAACTTGTAGTGAAAACAACATTTATTGCCCTTAACATTTGCACTCTTTATATATTTTTCCACTTGAACCTCGTTACTCTGTCCGATTAATGCCTTCCGTATACCGCCACGTTGATTACCAGAATACGTATATCCGTTGATCTAACCATGTACAGGATATCCTGTGCGTACTTATGTACACATATAGTCCCTACTATCTTGTTTACAAGGTATCTCCATACACTATTCCAACTCACCCCAATTCCAGAGCTGCGACATACCTTTTTCTTCTTTATCGGTCTAATTTACCTCGCTCCGCGCGACTTTTTGGGTTTCTGCCCACTCCTCATACTCCTAATTTGTCCTTAAATTACTCTGACTCCTCATTTGCTTCCTGCGTCTGAATTTGTAGAACTTCCAGAAAACTTCCCAGGGGGTCACCCATCCTGAAATTGCTCTCATCCCAGCACGCTTAACTTGGGTACTTCGGTGAAATACGACGCTTTAACGCTCGTATAATCGCGTCCACCTCGCCGCATGACCTCCGTCACGTGATCTGGAGTAAGTCGAAGTCTGAACAGATTTCGAAACGCTCTTATAGCATAATTACTATTTTACCCCTCCTTCGGTCCTCGATATTTGCTTTTCACCTGTGGATATGATTACCTTTCGTTCTAGGCTTCCAAATTCTTGATGGCGATGAACACACCCCGATCGCCGTTACTTATAAACCTTCAGTTACCAGCCTTTGGATTTCTGCTCTTATTTCACCTTGTTCCTTATCCTTTCTACAACCGAGTTTTTCACAATCCCGTCACTTATAGAACCTATGTCCTTAGCTACACCTGTCCTGATCTACTATTAGACTGTTATCTCGCTCTCTTCTTATTTCCTTGTTCCGATTACCCCTTTCTTTTCTTACGCTCACTATCATTTCCACTGTTATATAACCCTTATCCCAGACTTTCCTTACAGAACTTGATAAGTTTCGCTCATTCGCTCTATGGTTCACTTTTCTGTTTCACACTTACTTTTATACTCTGGCTACGTAGATCATATCATAACTTTGGCCACCTTCTCACTGGGCTTTACTTATTTTTATAACAATCCTCGTTATATTCACATTATATCGTATTCGCGCCTTATTCCTATTTCTTAACCTTTTTCCCTTTTTCCGATCCACTTTATCCTTATCGTTCCACAGGCTGCCTCATCTATTCATTCGTACCCGTCACAGTTCTTTTCTCGGGGTCGGCCATACTCTTGACTCAGTCAAATTTTATCGTTGTTATTGGTGCGACTTTCCAAGACATATTACAAATCTTTATCTCATTTTCACTTTATTTCTGGGAAAATTTCGGCAGAGTCTCCTCTGTAATTGTCACTATCTCAAAACCTGTACACAGGAAATACCAACAATGCCTCACAGGCCAACATATATATATGCATGTCGCTCATATCACAGCCTCACAGAGCTCCCATTATTGTCAACAGTATAAAAATAATGAACGTACCTCATATTCCCAACTCAAACGACACCTGTTACACTTTCTTGCTTACTTTCTCTTTTGATCACAACTTGTATTTCAATCGTGCTTCCATATCTTGCCCGACATGTGTCTTGCATACCTTTGCTTACGTGTACTTCGTAGCCTCCAATATCGTTAGTCGCTTTCTTCCGTCGATGCCATTTTCTGCGAAGCCAAAGGTTAGTGTCGGGAATCTTATTTCCTATAACTTGGCTCTATGGTACGATCTAAGATGTCAAAGAAGAGTAACCATCTTAGATGCCCCGTAGCCTCCTGTTTATAAATGTGGCGCGCTTCACACCATAAACGGGACTACCGGACCGACTTTGCGTACAACCCCCAAGACGAACCGCTCGATAACAATTTGTCACACCCTAATTTCCGTTAGGGCGTGATGGGCACCCGACCCTTATTTAGGGCCGAGCGAACCCGCTGACTCACATAATGCTCATAGTCACGCTAGCGCTCAAATCATGGCACAGATATACATAACATAAATGTATCGATAGATAATATGCTTTTTACTTTTCTCAAATCAAATAAAATCTTGCAGCATATGAAACTTATAACACAGCGCAGAATAATATACCGGCTTACATAGCCATTTACATAACCGACATCTAATACCCACAACACTGTCTGCAAAGTATCTAACATAGAACAAACTGCCATAACATAATGCTCTAGCTCGGCAGCACTCCGAAGGAACTGGAGCTCGCCAATCCCGCTGGAACGTCTTCTAATAATATCCTCATCTCATCTCTGGGTGTGTGCACGCGCGCGCGTAAACGCAACCCCAAAGAGCGGGGTCAAGACGGAATATGTACCGAGTATGTAAAGCATGAAATATAATAAGCGGGACCACACCGAGGGTAAAGAGTACGGAAAAATCATAAGACTTGCCTTTTGAAAAACATTTGTCATACATATACATATATCGGTAAATAAAATCATATCATAATCGTATCATCATATCATCGTACGTATATACCGTACCCGGCCCTCTAGTGAGGGGCTCGGTGAGTAAAATCATATCATGATCATGCATGCATGCAGATATACATATATACATACCGTACCCGGCCCTCTAGTGAGGGACTCGGTGAATAACGTACCCGGCCCCGCTAGCAGGGGACTCGGTAAGCCATCCTGGCCGCCTTCTCCATCTCATCACACCATCATATCATATACATATATATAGCGTACCCGGCCCTCTAGTGAGGGACTCGGTGAACAATGCAGAGAAGTTGCACGAATGCGTACCCGGCCCGGGACTCGGTGAATGACATATTGAGCTTGCACGAGCGGAGTAGCGAGAAACCAGATACATATAAAATCATAATCACAGACTTGATGAAGTAGTCCAAACGGAATGTCATTTACAAATCGGTCCATAGTTATAACAAATATCTTTCGGACGTTATTCGGAAACATAGCATATCACAAACGTGTTAACAAAATCACAAGGATCATAATCATATTCCAAACCAATCCGAGTCTGCCTCGGAAAGTTACGAACGTTATTCACTTTCAAACTTTCTACGAACAAATCGGGGCGATCCGAGCCTTTATGCGAAAGTTACGGAAGTTCATAGTTTCGGAATCGTTTAGGAAACAACTTGTTTTGAAAACAACTTTTATAAAATCTTTGAAATCGTTTTTATGCAAAAAAGGGACATAAGGACCATAATTGACTACTTTAAGAAGATGAATATCAAGAACAAATATGGATCATAAACATGCTCGGACCGCAAGAGTAAAGTTACCTCGTAATTCGTGCCATAACTTATTTTCAACTAAGACATGCCGAGGAAAGAAGGGGCGAGCTTTACATACCTTAGCCACTTCCTAAGCTAATCCGAATTCAAGTCTCGACTCTCCAAGGTCTACACAACGTCAATAAATATCGAGTATTAGTCATAAACATCAAAGAATCCAATTCCACGCCATTACTTTTTCTCACCGAAATTTGCAAAGATTTCCCTATAAACCGACATCCCCGAGAATTCAACTCGGCTAAATCAACAACAAACAAACCAACAAGCATGATAACAATATCCATAAGTGATTCGGAGCAACGCATTCTAACATCAATAATTCCTTTATACACAATTCGACAACATTTCATTTATATTCAAATAATCTACATACAATCGATTCAACTTCCATTGATCATACGTTCAAGTATTAATCCGAAACCATTCAAACCTGATTTAAGTACATTTCCAAGTAATCCATACAATATTCAAAATGACCCCAACAATGTACTACTCCACCCGAAACTATCTAAACTTGGCAAGCTAGCAACACAATGCATTCTTTTCTCCCAAATTCATCAATGACACCAATAATTCATACATTCACAACATTATTTTCATAAACTCAAGAAAGCATACTAGAACTACATCACCTTCCAATTCAACCCACATAATTACAACTTCAATCTTGAATCATTAAGTCTTCATTTACATTATAAAGTTCACAACAACACCTAACCAAACACTAAATGAATTTAATTCATCATTCATATACATACGACCTACACACGGCCCCAACAACATCCACACTTCAATTTAAATCGTTCAACTTTCATTCGCATCACATAATCCACAACACAACAACCAAATTACACTAAATAACATTAGTTCATTGTTCCCTTCACCAAACATCCTTGGCCGAGACAACATACACCATGTTTTCATGATTTTTATCCATTTCTACATACTACAACACGTACAAATCATCCATAAGACCTAAAAATAAGATTGAACCATACCTTGTTTCCACCTAGTTCTTCACACGGCTAGTCTTCTATATTGCAACAACGAGCGGTTTTCTTGTTCCAACAACTCTTCCACGTTAACGAGGGCCTTCCAATTGATATGAAAGCTAGAAGAACAAATTTTTCATGCTCAATCCTATGGGGCTGGTTCGGCCCCCTTCTTGCTTTTTTCTCCTTCTATTTTTCTCTTCATTTCTCTTGAAATTTCTGAGTAAGTGATGAAAATGATGAACTTAGTCATCCAATATCCCATATATTTAACTTCCATGTGGCCATGGCCCACATCACATGTGGTCGACTACACGGCAAAAATTTTTCATGAATTTTTTTGTTTTCCATACTCACGTTTGGCCCCAAATTTTCATTAAATGCTCAACTTTCCATAATTCATTTTTTTGGTCCCATATCTCATGAAATATTAATTTTCATAATTCCACTTTTAACCCCAAACTTTCCTTAACATCTCCATTCCATGAAATCATAAGACACCTATGTCTTACAACAAAGTCGAAAGATAACCTTGTCCATAACTCTTCGCAACCAACTTAAAAATATTCTGACGTGCAAAATGCGAGATATAACATTGGTGGAGTTCCCGGTTGTAGCGGTCCTTCGAACCGCATTTATGCATTGGCCAGCCGACAGGACCAGGAGGCGTCGCCTAATGTTGTTACAGGTATATTACTGGTCTTCTCTCGAGTTGTATATTCACTGATAGATCCCGGCTCTACTTTATCATATATTTCCTTGTCGTTGCTAATAAAATTGGGATAGAATCCGAACCGATGTAGCCTTTTGAGGTAGCTACACCCGGTAGGGATTCGTTATCGCCTTGGCGGGTTTATAGAGATTGTTCGGTAATTATCTATGGCCGGCTACTAAGGCGGTTGGTAAGTTAGATAGTGAGTTCGATGTTATTATGGGTATGGATTGGCTAGCTTCTTGTTATGCTAATGTTGATTGTCAAAAGAAGGTAGTCGTTTCCAATTTCCGATAGAACCGCTTATAAGTGGACGAGTAATACAAAGATCGCCGAGGATAAGTTTATTTCATACCTCAGGCAAGAAAAATAGTGAGAGAAAGGGCTATATTTATCATACGGTTATTTTTGATTTAGGCG
>NW_026720807.1:0-9537 GCF_029784015.1 Lycium ferocissimum
TCGTATCCCGAAATAGTTTGTCCTTAACTTATCGTGGTTAGCTCGGATTATCCCAATGTACAAATACGGGGTATAACACTTAACCAATACTCTGCTTCTACGTAAATTTGGGCAGCATCTCCTATACATATAGCATCCCCGAGATTCAACTCGGCTCAAAACAATCAACAAATAACCCAACAACAACATCAACAACATCAACAATCACAATATAACACAATTAGTCTACTTTCCGACATAATGCACACTCTCATTTCGGCTTCGCACTTTCAAATCAATACCAACATGCTTTTTATTCACTACTAGTCAAGGTCATTACGATATAATTCGGGAGCATTCCATAGCTTTTCTACAATATATTCTCAAGATATACGAAATATACAAACTTTCCACCAACCCCATAATTCATCCAACACTTCAAATTTTCAACATAAATATTCGCAACATATTTTTATCTTCCAATTTCATTAACAATAATCATAATTCGCACGCCAACACTTTCATTTTCATCATTGCATACATCCACCATAAAATCACAAAACTTCCTATAACAACTTACCAACCAACCTTCATGCCAATATGGATTAACATCCTTCCAAATTCACCAACTAACATAATAATTCACATTTAGGACTCCATTTCCATAATTACATAAAAACTACATTAAAATCACATAATTCTATAATTATTTCCTAATAATTTCATGCCAACTTGAACCAATTTCTTCCATTTCCATCATAAAAGCCATAACCACACCACTAACATACTAAAGAAATTAATTCTTGTTCCTCCACCCATTTGGAACCACACGGCCACCACACACACAACACACCCACAACACACAATTCCATACCTTTCATTCATTTTCACATACTACAACATATATAAGCCTTCCATAACATAAGAATGAAAAGAAATTCTTACCTTTCCTTCAATTTCTCCTTTTCTTGAATTTTAGAACTTGCAACCAAGAGCTAGCTTTCTTGCTATAATAATTATACCACGTTGAAGAGCATCCTTGAATTAGTAGGAATACATGAAGAAAATAATTTTTAGGACAAGATTTCAACGTGGTTGGTTTTTCATGGGATATGGTCGGTCATGGGGGCGGTCTCTATTCTCATGAAGTTTCTTGATTTTTTCTCTTGGTTGAAGATGAATTATTCATCTTTTTAGTTCCATATATATTAAAGCCCCATATGGGCCTTGGGCCATAGTCTTGGCCGTCCACCCCTCTTGGGCCATGTTATCATTTTCATTTTTTTTTTCCAAGCCCAACTACTTTGGCTAGTTCTTGTAATTCATGGAACTATTTTTTTTCCCAAAATTCCAATTTTTGCCCTTAGCCTTCCTCGATCCTTCCGCGATAATATATATATATTTTCATAACCCACATATGTGCTCAACAAAATTAAAAATTATAGCTTGGCTCTTAACTTCCCACAATTATCTTGAATTGTCCGAACGTACAAAATGCGGGATATAACATCCTTTCCCCCTTTAGAACATTCGTCCTCGAATGTTCAACTAACCGTATGGGGTCTTAAGGATCTCGGGGTTTCCTTTATTATCATAGCATGCAATCTCATTCAACAACAACCAAAATATTAAATAAAAATTAGTTCATCACTCCAACATAACCAACACCTACACGGCTTCACTTCAACACACCATATTTCATGAATTTCCACACACCACAACACATATAAACCATCCATAACACGTGAAAAGAGGATTAAAACTTACCTTCTTCAACATTTTCTTGTTCCCATGCTCCTCTAATTCCAAATGAAATTATATTCGTGACTATAAAATACCGACTTCGATTGGTACTTCATTATTTGAAATCTCACTCAAAATCCTCAATCGTGGTGCGATGTATATTTGCTCCCTTTGTTGCTGAATTTTCTCTGGAAATTTTCGAAGTTTTGGATGAAAAAAAATGAGATTTTAACCCTTAAAACGGACTCGAAGTCGGTTTTACCGTAGCTATAGTACCGTAGCGCATCAGAGAGGTACCGTAGCGGTGCCGCGGGAATAAGCTTCTCGCGTCGACAGCCTCAGTTTGTAACGTCTTATAACCCTCACCCGATGTCTTATCAATGAACGGTTGGTGGCAGGCATTACAAACTAGACTCGACGAACTTCATTTTAGGACTTTGAACCACCTTAAAACTCCACATATACTATGAGATATGCGCCTCCAAAGTTAACTAAAATCCGTCCCGCGTTTCGTCAAATTTTCGTCGAACTTATTTTCTTCAATTTGCTCAATCCCGAAATATTCCGAAATTCTCCATACATGATATTTATCACTTATTACACTAATAATGGCCATGTTCCCGTGTTTCAAAATATTCTTTCCTATTACGACTTACGAGATCGTAATTCACCTCTTTTTCTTCGTTGTTACGTACTTTCCGTGGCTCAGGCTTTTCAAAACATCCCATTACTACGACGAGGCATAATGCCAAACTCACGCCCAAACGCGGGGTATAACATCCTTCCCCTTTAGAACATTCGTCCTCGAGTGTTCAACTAGCCGCACAGGGTCTTTTATAAAGATCTCGGGGTTTCCTTTATTACCATGACATACCGTCTCATCTCCCAACCATATTTCTTCTTCATCGTCTTTTTCAAAGCTTCCCAAGTCATCTTCTCCCCAGGCTTTACTTATTTTCATAACAATCTTCATTATATTCACATTGTCCCGTTCGTATTCGATCTCATAGCGTACCACTCCTTAACTTTTTTTTTCCCTTTCTGATCAACTTTATCCTTAATAGCTCACAAGCTGTCTTATCAATACGTTCATATACATCACAATTCTTTTTCCTCCGTACTCTTGTCTTAATCTCATTATTATTACTTCCGCACGACCTTTTCAAGTCGTATTACAAACCCATATCTCATTCTCTTTTTTTATTTTCCGGAAAATTTCGCAGTTTCCTCTATATTTTCTATTCTACCTCAAAACTCGCATTAGGAAATACCAACAATGCCTTACACAGGGCCAACATACATATATACATATCATATCATATCACAAACATGGCCCCAACATCAACAATGCGTACGAAAATGATAAACTTACCTCGTGTGTCCAACTCGAATCGTACCGTTACACTTTTCGTTTTACTTTTCCTTTAATCAACTTATATTTCAATCGCATCGCAATATCTTACCCGACACATATCTTTCATACCTTTTCTTACCCGCGTACTTCGTAACTTCTAACATCATCCATCGCTTTCTTCTATCGATGCCATTCTTCTCACGAAACCAAAGGTCGAAGAGAAATCTCATTCCCCATGACTTGGCTCTATGGCACGATCTCGTATATGAAAGAAGAGTAACCATCCTAAATGCTCCGGTAGCCTCCTCGTTTATAAAATGGCGCAACACACCATAAACAAGACTCTACCGGACACGACTTCGGCGTACAACCCCTAGGACGAACTCGCTCGATACCACTTTGTCACACCCCAATTTCCGACAGGCACGACGGGCACCCGACCCTTACTTGTGGCCGAGCGAACCCGCAAACTCTCGTAATCCACATAACCACCGTCCACAAAACAAAACATACGCACGCAATGAAAATTTTTCGTAAAACAAACATGTTTTCGTTTTTTTCAAATCAAATAAAATCATAGCCGTATGAAACCGTAATATAAGGCACAATAAGCATATCTTTGGCCGATATAGCCGCTTGCCAAACACATCGGTAGCATAATGCATACAAACACACCCGCTTACATAGCCGCCACAAAATACCGTACCCGACATATCACACACTCGACACCGCTCCGCAAAGTCTCTACTAACATCTCGTATACCATACAGCACTCAGACTCGCATTCCGAAGAAATGGAACTCGCCAATCCAAATACCGGAACATCTTCTCGCTAACATCACCTACTCATCCGTGGGTACTCGCGTGGCATGAAACGCAACTTCGAAGAAAGGGGGTCGCACGAAATATGTACCGAGCATGTAAAGCATAGCATATATCAATCGAGGCCTTAACCGAAGTAAGAAATACAAAAAGTGAGCACAATAACCGGAATACCAAAGGCTTGTAGATTCAAACACAAATCGCACCCGCCCATAATGACCAAGTTGACATACGCAAATAATCATCATACCATACCGAAACACATCATAACCCGTCATATGAGATAACATTAACCGATGTGGGATTTGCCTAAACCAATGTGGGATTTGCCTAAACCGGTGTGGGATTTGCTAGGACCCGTGTGGAATTTTGCCTCATCGTTGGGTTTGCCCCACCACCGGGTTTCTGCCCCACCATTGGGTTTGCCCCACCATCGGTGAACAAACTCATCGTATCATCATACATCATCACATATCATATGCGGTCCAAAGTGGGACCCGGCGGACAGAACGTGGTCGCCACCCTATCTGGCGCCACAACACAGCATAACACCAGAAGTTTCAAATCTCCGTACAACCCCGAACATAACACACCATCACAACATATCATAAGCCATATCACAAAGACGCAACTCCAAACGGGAACCCGACCCTATGGCGAGGTCTCGGGAACCGTAACACAAGATAACACCGAGTATATCATAGTGCGCACGATCATATACCGGCCGGGGATCCGGTGAAAGAGGTAACACGAACGCGCGAGCATAACATCGTAAGTAACCACACGCATATCGGACATCGTCAGGACTAACCGAATGATCAAAACGAACCCTCTTTTTGAAAAATCCAAGACCATAGTCAAATCAAGTTTTCTCCCGAATCTCGCTCGGGACATATCAAACCGTCGTTACGTATCAAAATCACGGGCATAAAATCCTTATTTCCAACTCGACGGACAAATAAATAATCATGCTTGGGATCGGAAAAGTGGTCATATTAAATCCCTTTTAAAAAATAGGTCATTTAAAACCGACATAAAAAAGTCGCGGGACCCACGGGCGAGCGTCAACCCAACTGGGCCCGCCTATAAAAATTTAAGTCCTTACTCGTCATGAAATCATTTGCGAAGAAATCAAAGCGATCCGAGCTCTCTCTTTAAAGTTACGGTCGTTCGTAGTTTCGAATCGTTTAGGAACATATCTCTTTTGAAAACAAAACTCTTTTGAAACAAAATTCTTTTGAAAATATAACTCTTTTGCAACCGTAGAAATTTAATCATACTAAAGACGTAAGGATCATAACTCGACCGCATTAAGGACACGAATGTTAAGAAACATATAAGAATCGCTTACACAACATTTCAAACTCAATCATATCAAAGACATACGAACCATAGCTCGACCATACTAAGGATACCAACATCAAAAGCAAATACGAATCACAAACATACTCGAAACTTAAGAATGGAGTTACCCGAGGCACAAATCATGTCATACCCTAATCCCGTCTAAGACATGCTAAAAGAAAAGAAGGGTAAGCTTCACATACCTCGATTGCTTCCTAAGCTAATCCAAACTCAAGTCTCGGCTTCTCAAAATCTACAATAAGGTCATTATGCATTAACCATTAGTCATAAGCATCGAGAGATCCAATTCCAAGTTTGCACTTTATTTACGAATTTTTGGGCAGCATTTCCCCCTATAATGCAACAACCCCGAGATTTCAACTCGGCCAAATTCATCAACAACAATACCAACAAACATTCTAACAACATCAACCATTTATTCAAAACGCACTTTATCATCAACAACCTTCTTTCGCACAATGCGACGACATTCCAATTACGTTCAAACCAACATATATAATCAATTCAATATCATTGCTCACGCGTTCAAATACCAACTCAAAACCATTCAAACATGATTCAATAACATTTCCAAGAATCCACAAAAATATTCAAACAATCCAAATAATATGCCATAGAACCCGAAACCTTCCCAACTCAACATGAACAACCATAACATATTTCTTCCTTCCAAATTCATAAACTTCACTAACAATCCGCACGTTAACAATATTATTCACGTAAATTCCAAAAACCATATTAAAATCACATTATCTTCTCTAACAACTTACAAACGACTCCAACTTCCATTTAAATCATTAAACCATCATTTTCGTTATGGAATCCATATCAACAACAACCAAAATATTAAATAAAAATTAGTTCATCACTCCAACATAACCAACACCTACACGGCTTCACTTCAACACACCATATTTCATGAATTTCCACACACCACAACACATATAAACCATCCATAACATGTGAAAAGAGGATTAAAACTTACCTTCTTTCAACATTTTCTTGTTCCCATGCTCCTCTAATTCCAAATGAAATTATATTCGTGACTATGCGCTGCCGGACTTCGATTGGTACTTCATTACTTGAAATCTCACTCAAAATCCTCAATTGTGGTGATGTATATTTGCTCCCTTTGTTGCTGAATTTTCTGGAAATTTTTGGAAGTTTTGGATGAAAAAAAATGAGATTTTAACCCTTAAAACGGACCGAAGTCGGTTTTTTTACTCGTAGCTATAGTACCGTAGCGATCTTGTAGCGGTGTCGCGGGAATCTTGTTTCTGCGTCGACAGTTCAGTTTGTAACGTCTATAATTCTCTACTCCGATGTCCTATCAATGAACGGTTGGTTGCATTACAAACTAGACTCGACGAACTTCATTTTAGGACTTTGAACCACCTTAAAACTCCACATATACTATGAGATATGCGCCTCCAAAGTTAACTAAAATCCGTCCCGCGTTTCTCAAATTTTCGTCGAACTTATTTTCTTCAATTTGCTCAATCCCGAAATATTCCGAAATTCTCCATACATGATATTTATCACTTATTACACTAATAATGGCCATGTTCCCGTGTTTCAAAATATTCTTTCCCTATTACGACTTACGAGATCGTAATTCACTCTTTTTCTTCGTTGTTACGTACTTTCCGTGGCTTGTGCCTTTCAAAACATCCCATTACTACGATGAGGTACATGTCAAACTCATGCACTGAAAACGCGGGGTATAACACCAGGATAGACGGATGTCGGGACCGGCACACCCGAAGGGGATTATTATCATTAATATCATTGTTGTTATCATTATTATTGCTATCATTATTATTATTAGGCCGGAAGCGGCCGTCCGGCGGACTATTTTATTTAAACATTGAATTCATACTGGGCTTTCTAAATTTGCTTACTGTTGTACTTTTCTGGTTCATGTTTCAGTAATGCTTTACATATTCAGTACATATTCCGTGCACGACCCCTTTCTTCGGCCGCGTTTCATGCCCGCGGGTTCGGGGACGCGACTAGGGGACCCACCAGGGGAGTCGATCGCGGGAGTCGAACAGCCTCCATTTGCTTCGGAGGCTGTTCCTATTTTGGTATAGCTTTATATATTGTGCAGGTCGTACTCTGTAGAAGTCTGCGAACAGCGTGGAAGTCATGGTTACTGTTTGGCCTTGTCGGCCATGATTTTGTTGTACAGAAATGGCAGAGGCCTTTTGGCTCGCCCTGTTCTATGTCGTATGTATGTATATAATATGTTTTGAGATGCCTTGAGCCACGTGTCGATTTTGGTTTTTCATCTAAAACTTTTAAATTCTTGTTTTAAAAAAAAAAAAAAAAAATTTGGGTTGACGTTTAAGGGTTCGCTCGCCTCTGATGAGAGTCGGGTGCCCGTCACGCCTTGATGAAGATTGGGGTGTGACAAAGTGGTATCAGATGTCACACCCCGACCTTACTAGGGTGTGATGGGCACCCGACCTCCTCGAGTCGAGCGAGCCCTTAAACGTTCGCGTTACATTAAAACTCCGCCATTTCAAAAAAATTTTAAGAAACATGAAACTTTTCAAAAAATAAAGATCATCGTCTTTATACGACATTATGAAACCTTTAGGCGATCACAAAATTTTTACCAACTGACAACATCGGAGAATGCGCACTCTTTTAACATCCATAATAGATTCGCGCCTCTCGACACCCTATCCACAGGACACTGTCTGCAAAGTCTCTAAGATGTACAAATGCCATGACATAAGTGCTTGACTCGTGAACACTCCGAAATGGAGCTCGCCAATCCCGCGGGAACAACTTCTAGCAAAGTCTTTTCTTCATAGGGTGTACTGCGTGGCATGAAACGCGACTCCCGAAGAAAGGGGGTCGATTTTAATATGTACCGAGTATGTAAAGCGATAACAAATAATAACCATAGCTTAATTTAGAAGAGAAGAAATCACAATCAAGTTTCGTTACTGCGTTAAACCTGCCGCGGAAGAAACATAAATATACACATGGGGTCCAGAACAATCCTTAAGTAAATAATGCGAGTGAACACGCGTGCCTCGAGCACACACGATATAAATACGAGAATACACAATTCCGAACGCACAATCCGAATATAGTATCACAACGGGGCGCCCGGACGGCGCGCTTTCCGGCCTAATAATAATAATAATAATAATAATAATAATAATGATAACAACTATGATAACAATCCCCTTCGGGTGTGCCGTCCCGACATACGTCTATCCCGGCCCCCGGGCATGCCGGTCCCGAAATAAAATAATGGCCCCTTCGGGCACGCCGGTCCAACATACGTCGCCGGCCCCATCGGACATGCGCCGGACCCGACATAATATTCCTAGCCCCTTTCGGGCATGCCACCGTGACATACGGCTACCCCGGCCCCTTCGGGCATGCCACTGTGACATAATACTAATCCTAGCCCCTTCGGTTAATAGTAATAATAATAATACTAATAATAGTGTTGTGGAATGAAATAGTAAAATATCGCACCCCCCGAGAGTGGTTTGAAGAGTCTTTATAATAATATATCGCGCTCCCCCGGAGTGGTTTTGAAAAGTTTAAATAATAAAATCTCGCACCCCTTCGGAGTGGTTTTGTCACACTTTAATCTCGATCGAGGTGTGATGGCACCGACCCGTAGCCAAGCCGAGCGAACCGCCGACCATTACTACGTACCGAATTTTTTTTGAACCATTAAAGCAAACATATTTAATAGGATTACTCATACACAATAAAACTCTTTCGTTGCTTTTAAATCAAATAAAATATATACCGTACAAAGCTCGTATCATTATACAACCGGCTCCCAAAACTCACGACTCCGTCGCAAAGTCTCTAACTACGGACAAGACATCATAGCATAGCACGCCGACTCGGCGACACTCCGGAGAGCAATTGGAGCTTGCCAACTTTGTTGAAACGTCTTTTATCTTGGTCGCTATCCGTTCGGGAGTACCGCGCGCAAGAACGCGGCCCCAAAGAAGAGGGTCACATACGAATAGTGTACCGAGTATGTAAGACTTGAAGAACAACATAGTAAGAAGCGTAGAGCACATCATGTAAGGAGAGTATCTTGTACATATGAGGCATATCACGTGTAAAAGCGTGACTGTGTATGAGTAATAACCGTACGGGAACATAGACCATATCATAGAATAGTGAGAGTGACACCAGTACATATAAGTGCCCTTGGGTGTACCGTGCTTTCTTAGCTTTCCTTACTTATATATATATACATATAAAAATAGAATATATCATATTGC
>NW_026720808.1:0-28275 GCF_029784015.1 Lycium ferocissimum
GTTGTGTGCAAGCGAGGTTGTGTTTTTAACCCTTTTTCTTTTGGCATGTCTTAGTTCAATATAGGCTACGATACTAGCCTCGAGGGAATTCCATTCTCATGACCCGCCCCGACTATGATTGGGTTTTGTTTTTTGGTACCGTGTGTTGATGTGAGAAAATATTGGTTTTGATGTTGTTGAAAAAAAAAATTGTTTTTTAAAGTTGAAAAAATTTGGGTTTTTAAAAAGAGTTTTATTTTTAAAAACAATGTTGAAACCGAACGCCATAATTTTTCGACTGGGGGCTCGGATTGCCTCGATATCGTGGTAGAGGTTGTATGCGTGTGATGGTATGTTTTCCATAGGGGGGCCCGGCTGGGGGCGGCGGGGGGCCCGTGGGTCCCGCGACCTTTTTTTGCCCCTTTTTCGATGACTTTTGAGAGAGTTTGGTATGACGATTTTCCCCGACCCCCGGATGGTTATTTTACTTACTTTTTAAACCCCATGATAATGATTTTAGCATAGGTTACTCACGACTCCTCCGGCCCTTTGGGTATATCGCCCGGGTTCCCCCGGGGCCGGTTTCCGTCGGCGCACTATGAATTTCCGGAGTTTTTTTTGTGCTACGGTTCCCGAGACCTCCCCCTGGGGCCCGGGTTCCCTTTTGGGGATTTAAACCGTGATAGGCTTAGAGTGTTGGAGATGTGTCGCTTCGGGGTTGACGGAGATTTAAAACCCCTTTGGGTTGTTATCCGTGTTATGGCGCCATGGGAAGGGGGGCGACCATTTTTTTCCGTCCCTTTTGCATGTTTTTTTTTTGAAAAAAACATTTGGTATTTTGGAAAGTACTTATTTTTGGGTACTTCCGGTTTTCGAAGGGGCCCCGGTTATTTTTTGGTTTTTTTACATACCCGAACATATTTTTTGGACCCCTTTTTGGGGTTTCGTTTCATGCCCCCCAAAGGACGCCCGGGGTTTGGCGACCCCCCGGGTTGGGGTTCCCACCCGTGATTTGGGTGCCCCTTTTACCCCGGAGCCATATTTTGGACCATACTCGTTCGTTGCATATATAGTGCGTGGTGTGTTGGGGGGGACGGGGGGCCCCCGCCCCGTCAATGATTCTGTCGGTTTTTTTAAAGGGCCGTGGGACGATATGTGGGTTGTGTGCCCCCCCGTACGGAGAGTTTGTAAAGGGTTTTGGGCCCGGGTGCCCCCTCGGATACCCTTTTATCGGCTTTCGATATTTTAATATGTATGCGTTTGAGTTTGAGAGTGTTTGAAGACTTTTGGGATATTTTTTATGGGCCAAGCCGGGTGGTGTGTGATTGGGGTCGACGAATGCTTTTTGGGTGCCCCCCCGGGGCACTAGTCAGGGCCAGGGGGTTGGGGGGAAAAGAAATCAAACCCGGGGGGTGAAATGTAAGCACGGAGAAAAATGCCAAATCGGGAACAAACCCGTGCTAAAACATATGCAAATAGTACAAATCAAAATCGTGCATAACGCTTTTGGAAAGTGGCTACGCAAACCCCAAACATATCATATCTCACATATCATGTCGTGACATATCGTGTCATCGGAACAAATCATATTATTAGCCATATCACAAAGATAACTCTATATACGGTAACCGGCCCTATGGCGAGGTCTCTAAACCGAAACACAATACCGCCGAATTTATCATAAGGCGCACGATTACAAAGCCGGCCCGGATCCCGGCGAACGATATCACAATAACATGCACGAGCGGAGTAGGAGAGGCTAGTGCAATTTACATGTAAAAATATTTGTAAAAGCATAGTATAGTCATGTAACGACAATTTAAGCAAACTAGTTTAAATGATTGGGCAATATGAAATCTTTTCACAAAAGTATATCAATAGTCGAACTTGTAATTCAAATACTTATTAGAACATATTTTGAGTCATTAGAACATCATTCTTTGATAACCATAATCATATGCAAAAGTTTCTTTTTAACATCATACCACATAAGCCAAAATAGGACAATCAGAGGGAACCTCAGGGCTAGTGGGCCCACCTCGGTCAAGACGAGGTGGCCTACGTAATTTCACAAGTATTAGGTCCTATGGGAACATCCACGAAAGTTTCAAGGCAACCCGAGTTCGTTTGGGAAGGTCACAGAAGTTTGGACATCTTAAAGCGAAATATAAGAATTATAGTTCAATTGTCAGTCAATGAATAGTACTCAAAATTCAACTCGGTTTTTCAAGAGCACTATTTCCGGGGTTCCGATTTCAACCTAGTATGACTAAGACATGCCAAATGGAGAAAAGGTAGGCTTTACATACCTTACGCGCGTCTTACGCTCGCTTAAACTCAATTCCCGTTTCGCCTTAATCTACAAATGGTCACATTTACCAAGTGTGAGTTATAGATTCTAAGTATTCAACTTAAGGTCATGTTTGTCTACCGAAATTTAAAGCACTTCCCCTATACATATGACATCCCTGAGAATCATCTCGGCTTAAAAAAATATCAGCAACAACAACCCAACAACATCAACAATCATCATAAACTATATTATGGCATAAGTAGTCTCCTTTCTGGCGTAATTCAATAATTTCCATCCAAACTTCCCATTATCAAACTAATATCAACATTTTTCGTATCCATTAACTAGCCCAAGATTATTCAAATACATTCCAATAGCATTCCAAACAATATTCACGAATTCAAGTATTTCCGCCAATTCCATATTCTATTCAAAGCTTCTTCAAATGCAACGAAACTTCCAATTCACATTGTTTTCCTTCCAAACTCATTAACAACAACAATAATTCACATTTAGAATCTTACTTTCACTCTTGTATGAAAATCATATAAAATTCACATAATTTCTCATAATTACATACAAGCAATTTCAATGCCAATTCAAGTCATTAAACCTTCATTTGCATCACAAAGGTCACAACGACACAACTAACAAACTAAATGAACTTAAATTCACTTCTCCTCCATACTAACATGGCTCACGGCCAACTACCCTTTTCACACACACACGCCATGCACAGACACACCACACTTTCATAATTCGCATCTAATTCTAATCATTATAACATACAAACTTATTCCATAACTTCAAACATAAAATTCATACCTTTTCTTCAAATTTCCAACTTGCCGCAAACGTCGCTCTTTCGCTAAACCAATTATATCACGTCGGAGAGCGTCCTAAACTTGACAAGAATTCAACAAGAATAAGATTTTGGATTGAAGCAGAAGGCTAAGAATTTTTTTTTTTCTAAGGGGGGGGGGGGGTTCGGCCGAGAGCATCTTTGGAGGTGTTCTTCAAATTTTTTTGTTTTGCTTTCTTTTCTTGAATGTTCCATGGCTAGCAATATATAATACTCTCTTAATTAAGTTGTCACATGTTGATCACATGACAACTTGTTATGGGTTTGGGCCAAAGACATGGCCGGCCACCCTTAACATTTTTGGGCCTCATCTCTTTTAATTTGTTGAGCCCAATTAGCTACAAGTCTCGTTTTGTAATTTCCGAAACCATTTCCAAAATTCCAATTTTTGCCCTTGGCCTTATTCCGCACTTCCACACTAACATATATTTTTGAACCACTCATAGGTTGAACAAAAATCAATTTTGACCTTATTTCTTACCAGTCAACATTATTTCAAAATTTTTCGAACATGCAAAAACACGGGATATAACACTTGTACCCCGGTTCAGTTTAGTGATGCATGTATATATATATATATATATTTATCTTTTGAGAGCGGTGACCCTCTAGTTTATGACATCTATCGATCGGCAAATCATGTTGTGAGCGCCCTCAGGTGGCCCAGAATGAGCATGAGCAGATATGTCATGTACGTTTAGTGGCATCTAGGAGGTCAGCTTCTGGGTGTCCGTCATAGTCCTCCAGTTGGGTTGTGTCACGACCCAACCCCGTAGGCCGTGACTAGTGCCCGAGTTGGGCACCCAAACACACTCATCGAACCCGAATCACACACGTGTACCGACCGACGCGTATACAAATATCAAACGCTATCTCAAACACATCTCAAACAATCATATATATATATATATATCGAAAGCCGACAAGGCTAACTGATGGCACATCGGCCCCAAACATATCATATACAAACTCATCCGTACAAGGTAGGCACACACCCCACATATACGTCTACAGACCTCTAAACAAACCCAACAGAATCATATGACGGGACAGGGCCCCGCCGTACCCCTGAACACATACACACACGCACATGCAACGAACGAGTATATACCAAGATGTAGGCTCCGGAATAAAAGGAGCACTCCAACACACGACAGATAGGTATCCTAAACCGACGGATCACCAAGCCGGGCGGCCACTGCGGGCATGAAACGCAGCCCCCGAGGAAAGGGGGTCAGTACGGAATGTGTACTGAGTATGCAAAGCAGGAAATACAGTAAGTAAATTTGAGTCACACTCGAAACAAAAGTACCGAAAGTAAGTACATTTCCAAAATACCAAATGTTTATTTTTCAAAATACAAATCATGCATAGGGCACAGAAAATATGGTCGCCCGCCTGTCGATGGCGCCATAACACAAGATAACACCGAAGGTTTCAAATCTCCGTACAATCCCCGAACACAACACATCATCACAACACATCGCAAGCCATATCACAACATAACTCCATAAACGGAACCCGGCCCTATGGCGAGGTCTCGGGAACCGTAACACAGCATAACACCGGAATATATCATAGTGCGCACGACAGCAAACCGGCCCGGGAACCGGCGAACGATGTACCAACAAACCGCACGAGCAGAGTCGTGAGTAACCATATGCATAAAATCATTATCATAAGTTCAAAAAAAGTAAATAAAATGACCATACTTGGGAATCGGGAAAATCGTCATACCAAACTCTTCCAAACGTCATCGTAAATGTACAAAGAAGGTCGCGGGACCCACGGACGAGTGTCGACCCGAGCCGGGCCCGCCTATGGAAAACATACTCATCACACGTCATACAACCTCCCACGACGATATCGAGGCAATCCGAGCCCTTAGTCGAAAGTTATGAGCGTTCGTAGTTTCAACATCGTTAAAAATAGAACTCTTTTGAAAACCAAGTTTTTATGCAACTTTAAAATCAATTTTTCCAACAACATCAAAACCAATATTTTCTCACATCAACATACGAGTACCAAAAGACAAACGCGAATCATAGACATGCTCGGATTATGAGAATGGAATTTCCTCGAGGCTAGTATTGTAGCCTATATTGAACTAAGACATGCCAAAAGAAAGAAGAGTTAAGCTTTACATACCTCGCTCGCACACAACGCTAATCCAACTCAAACTTATATCTCGAATTCTCCAAGATCTACATGACATCAATAAATACCAACATCAACCATAAGCATTTAGAAGCTCATTCCCGACTAACACATAATCCTACGGAAAATTGGGCAGCACTTCCTCTATAAATGGACCAACCCCGAGAATTCAACTCGGCCAAATTCAACAACACAACAACATCAACAATCATTCCAACAATATCCATAATCAATTCGAAACGCACTCGAACATTAAAAATCCTTCTCCACACATTCCAACAATATTCCAATTATACTTACTACAACCACATACATACAAACCAACATGTAATCAAACTAACGCATACTCGATTATCAATCCAAAACCATTCAAACAACATTCAAGAACTCTTTAAATAATTCATACAATATTTCCAACAATCCAACAAATACTCCAATCCACCCGAAATGGTCCCCAAACCCGAGAACCTCAACTCTAACACATTTCTTGGTTTCAAATCATAATTCACTCCAACAATCCATGCTTTAATCATGTCATTTCCATAAACATAAAAATTACACTAAATACACAACATCTTCCAAAACAGCCCACAACACTTACAATACCAATTCGAATCATTAAACTCTTATTTCCAACATAGCATCTACTTAACAACAACAACCAAAACTCTAAGAAAGATTGATTCATTTCTTGGCACACATGAAGGGCCTTATTCGGCCAACATAACAACATACACACTTCATGATTTTTATTCATTTCAACACACCACAATAACCAAACACACTACATAGAAGTCATGCACCACTTTTAACAACACACACCCATGCACGGCCAATTTCCACACTCATGGCCTCAACTTCAATCACCAAATTTCCATGAATTTCATCCATATGAACACACAACAACACACATAAACCTTCCATAACTCACAAAACAAGATTAGAATTTACCTTTCTTCACAACTCTTCAATTTGTCCAAAGTTGGCCAAGGATGAAAACGAACAATCCAACGCTTGAAACAACAACTCCACGTTATCAAGCACCCTCAAATTAGTAGGTTTGCATCAAAGAAATATTTTTGGGATGGCTTAATCTTGAACTCAATTTTTTTGGAACCATGGCCGAATGGGTGGTTTGCTCTCTAATGTTCTTGGTTTTTTTTTCTAAGTCTTGAGAAGATGATGAAATGGTCCCTTAAGTCATCTTCTTATTACAACTAATAGCCAACCATGTGGCCATGGCCCACTCCTAAGGTGGCCGGCCACATGGCTTCTATTTCATTCCTCATTTTCTTTCAATAATAGACAACTTCCACAAATTCCATCTTTGGTCCCGAACTTTCTTAAATGTTTCCATACCAATAACATCATACATACTTAGGTCTTACGACAAAATCGAAGGTCACACGTCTCGACTTCGTACCCCGGAATGGTCTTAACCCTAACTTTTCATAGTTAACCCGAATCGTCCCGTTGTTCAAAATACGGGATGTAACATCCTTCCCCCCTTTGGAACATTCGTCCTCGAATGTTCAACTAGTCTTATAAGGTCGCATAAGGACCTCGGGGAAGATTCCCGTTATTACCATAACACATAGTCGTACCTACCAATCATACTCTTTATCTCGACTTCGAACTCTTCTATTGCTCCTCGGCTTAGATTTCGTCTTTCAACTTTCCGTTCACACATCATGCTGCAATCCTAACTTCTCATTTGCCTCTTACATCTGAACTTGCAAGATTTCCAAAAACTTCCCAGGGGGTCACCCATCCTGAATTTGCTCTCACCCCAGCACGCTTAACCTCGGAACTCCAATGAAATACAATGCTTTACCTCCAGTATAATCGCGTCCACCCCATCACATGACTCTCATCACATAATCTGGGGTAAATTGAAGCTCTAACAGATTTCCAAACGCTCTCATAACACACTTACTATTCTAGCCTTCTCCAACCCTCGACACTAACTTCTCACCTACGGACATTCCTACTTCCCGTTCCAGATATCCAAATTCCCTATGGCAACAGACATACCTTGATCGTCGTTATTTATAAATACCTAATTATCGGCTTTCGGATCCTTACTCGCCGCTATCAAACAACATTCATACAGCAAACACACATACATAAGAATATTACAAAAAGGGCTTATATACCTGCATCCGCATTAGGTGCCGCCTCTGGATCCCGCCTACCTGCCAAAGCGTATATGCGGTTTGAAGGACCGCTAAAACTGGGGACTCGGTGAACAGACTCATCATATCATATACGGTCCATAATGGGACCCGGCGGACAGAACGTGGTCGCCGCTCCATTTGGGCGCCACAATACATCATACTTCGAAAAATTGCATATCTCCAAACACATCATACCCCATACCAGATCATATATCATATCGCGGCCTCACGGGGCTCCCAACATCGACAACAATATTTAAAAAATAATAAACATACCTCGTATGTCCAACTCAAACCGCACTCGTTACATTTTCTTGTTCACTTTCCCTTTTAATCTCCAACTTTACATCTCGATCATACTTCAATACCTCACCCCGCATATGTCTTTCATACCTTTACTTACCTGCGTGCTTGCAACTTCCAACATCGCTAGTCACTTTCTGCTATCAACACCATTCTTCTGCTGAAATCAAAGATCAGGGTAAGGAATCTCATTTCCTATGACTTGGCTCTATGGCACGATCTAGGATCAGAAAGAAAGATGACACCCTAAATGCCCTGTAGCTTCCTGCTTATAGATGTGGTGCACAACACATCGATAAACAAGATTCTACGAGACACGGTCTGTAGACAATCCGAGGACGAACTGCTCTGATACCACTTTTGTCACGACCCAACCCCGTAGGCCGTGACTAGTGCCCGAGTTGGGCACCCAAACGCATTCATCAAACCTGAATCACACACAGCTGGCTGACGCGTATACAAATATCAAACGCTATCTCAAACACATCTCAAACTCAAAAACACATATATATCGAAAGCCGACAAGGCTAACTGATGGCACATCGGCCCAAAACATATAATATACAAACTCATCCGTACAGGGTAGGCACACAACCCACATATACGTCTACAGACCTCTAAACAAACCAACAGAAACATATGACGGGACAGGGCCCCGCCGTACCCCTGAACACACACACACACACACATGCAGCGAACGAGTATATACCAAGATGTAGGCTCCGGAATAAGAGGAGCACTCCAACACAGCAGGATAGTATCCTAAACTGACGGATCACCAAACTGGGCGGCTGTACCTGCGGGCATGAAACGCA
Source organism: Lycium ferocissimum (assembly GCF_029784015.1). Classification (NCBI taxonomy): domain Eukaryota; kingdom Viridiplantae; phylum Streptophyta; class Magnoliopsida; order Solanales; family Solanaceae; genus Lycium; species Lycium ferocissimum. The sequence goes on from NW_026720808.1 coordinate 8,587, forward strand.
GCCCCCCGAAGAAAGGGGGTCAGTACGAAATATGTACTGAGTATGCAAAGCAGGAAATACAGTAAGTAAATCTGAGTCACACTCGAAACAAAAGTACCGAAGTAAGTACATTTCCAAAATACCAAATGTTTAGTTTTCAAAATACAAAGCATGCATAGGGCACAGAAAATATGGTCGCCCGCCCGTCGTTGGCGCCATAACACAAGCATAACACCGAAGGTTTCAAATCTCCGTACAATCCCCGAACACAACACATCATCACAACACATCATAAGCCATATCACAAAGATAACTCCATAAACGGAACCCGGCCCTATGGCGAGGTCTCGGGAACCGTAACACAAGCATAACACCGGATATATATCATAGTGCGCACGACAAAAACCGGCCCGGAACCGGCGAACGATGTACCAACAAACCGCACGAGCGAGCCGTGAGTAACCATATGCATAAAATCATTATCATAAGTTCAAAAAAGTAAATAAAATGACCATACTTGGGAATCGGGAAAATCGTCATACCAAACTCTTCCAAACGTCTTCAGAAATGCACAAAAGAAGGTCGCGGGACCCACGGACGAGTGTCGACCCGAGCCGGGCCCGCCTATGGAAAACATACTCATCACACGTCATACAACCTCCCACGACGATATCGAGGCAATCCGAGCCCTTAGTCGAAAGTTATGAGCGTTCGTAGTTTCAACATCGTTAAAAATAAAACTCTTTTGAAAACCAAGTTTTTATGCAACTTTAAAATCAATTTTTCCAACAACATCAAAACCAATATTTTCTCACATCAACATACGAGTACCAAAAGACAAACGCGAATCATAGACATGCTCGGATTATGAGAATGGAATTTCCTCGAGGCTAGTATTGTAGCCTATATTGAACTAAGACATGCCAAAAGAAAGAAGAGTTAAGCTTTACATACCTCGCTTGCACCCAACGCTAATCCAAATCAAACTTATACCTCGAATTCTCCAAGATCTACATGACATCAATAAATACCAACATCAACCATAAGCATTTAGAAGTTCATTCCCGACTAACACATAATCCTACGGAAAATTGGGCAAAGCACTTCCTCTATAAATGGACCAACCCCGAGAATTCAACTCGGCCAAATTCAACAACACAACAACATCAACAATCATTCCAACAATATCCATAATCAATTCTAACACATTCGAACATTAATAATCCTTTTCCACACATTCCAACAATATTCCAATTATACTTACTACGACTACATACATACAAACCAACATGTAATCAAACTAACGCATACTCGATTATCAATCCAAAACCATTCAAACAACATTCAAGAACTCTTTAAATAATTCATACAATATTTCCAACAATCCAACAAATACTCCAATCCACCCGAAATGGTCCCCAAACCCGAGAACCTCAACTCTAACACATTTCTTGGTTTCAAATCATAATTCACTCCAACAATCCATGCTTTAATCATGTCATTTCCATAAACATAAAAATTACACTAAATACACAACATCTTCCAAAACAGCCCACAACACTTACAATACCAATTCGAATCATTAAACTCTTATTTCCAACATAGCATCTACTTAACAACAACAACCAAAACTCTAAGAAAGATTGATTCATTTCTTGGCACACATGAAGGGCCTTATTCGGCCAACATAACAACATACACACTTCATGATTTTTATTCATTTCAACACACCACAATAACCAAACACACTACATAGAAGTCATACACCACTTTTAACAACACATACCCATGCACGGCCAATTTCCATACTCACGGCCTCAACTTCAATCACCAAATTTCCATGAATTTCATCCATATGAACACACAACAACACACATAAACCTTCCATAACTCACAAAACAAGATTAGAATTTACCTTTCTTCACAACTCTTCAATTTGTCCAAAGTTGGCCAAGGATGAAAACGAACAATCCAACGCTTGAAACAACAACTCCACGTTATCAAGCACCCTCAAATTAGTAGGTTTGCATCAAAGAAATATTTTTGGGATGGCTTAATCTTGAACTCAATTTTTTGGAACCATGGCCGAATGGGTGGTTTGCTCTCTAATGTTCTTGGTTTTTTTTCTAAGTCTTGAGAAGATGATGAAATGGTCCCTTAAGTCATGATCTTATTGCAACTAATAGCCAACCATGTGGCCATGGCCCACTCAAAGGTGGCCGGCCACATGGCCATATTTCATTCCCACTTTTTTTTCAATAATAGCCAACTTCCCTTAATTCCATCTTTGGTCCCGAACTTTCTTAAATGTTTCCATACCAATAACATCATACATACTTAGGTCTTACGACAAAATCAAAGGTCACACGTCTCGACGTAGAGTCTTGTCTATGGGTGTGTCGTGCACCACACTTATAGGCAGGAGGATGTAGGATATTTAGGATGTTCATCTTTCTTTATGATCATAGATCGTGCAGTAGAGCTAATGATAGAAAAGCTCATTGTTGGTACTATTTTCGCTAAATTGCAGGATTGAGTTAATGAAGAGGACAAGTTCAGTTAATGGGAGTGTAAGCAAGGCTTCGAAGGTGGACATGAGACTCATATCACTCGTCGACTCAGGATTGAGGATGTCAAGAGGTATAAGAAAGAGCATCAGCTATTCCATCGAGACGGACCCATCAGAGGATGTGGCTCCAGTAGGAGGAGACTCGACTGAGAAATCATATGACAAAGACCCGTTTAAGGGTTCGCGAGACTCTTGTGGACGAAGACGTAATTGAGAATGTATGGAGCGGGGCACATCCAGATTTTTCCTATGTTTCAGCATTATGTTAGGCCAGCTTCTGATGTTAGTATCATAAAGGTACCTAGTTCTCTATCTTGAGATTTAGTTAACCGGAGTTACCCACGGATCGTGGGGAGTACGAGATAGAGGAAAAAGAGAGTCGGTTAAGGAGCGTGCTTTTAATAAGGACAAAGGGGCTTTATTTCTAGATATATCCGGCCTAAGTCCTCCAATCTCATTTACTGGTATATGGCTTTTTCCATCGAATCGGTTGGCTTATATGTATATGACCTAATCTCAGGATATCATCGATTATTCGTTACTCCGGGGCCTCAGAAAGTTGATAATGGATTGTTCTTATGAATAATTATAGTCAGGACATCCTTATTTCGGACATGGATTCTGAAGTGAGAATTTTAAATTTTAAGTCTTATAAGTTTATGTACTCTCCGAGAGATTTCTCAAGGATGGATGCAGAAGTTGTAGTAGAACTAAGCAGATAAGGTGGGACATAAGAATTTTAAGAAATTGAAGAAAGATGAGGTGATATTCATCCCCTATATTTATTTACTGAGATTAGATTGAAGCATTTTTCGCTCATAGTATATTTGTCTTTAGAGGAAAGAAACCAAAGTTGAATAAAGGAATAAGGCACTAATGTTAGAAGGTGTGGTAGATACGAGTAGATGAGAATTGAAAAAGATACTTATGTAAAAGGAGGGCGGTATGTGACCAAAGAAAAGGATATTGGATGATTTGTATTAATAGTGTATGTAAATCAAGGCTTCATAGACCGAAAAGTAGCAAGGAGCAAGAACCTAAAGCGAGTTAATCAGTGAATTTGAGGCCCCTGGCAAGGACTAGATTATAGAATATATATAATTTTGACTAAGGATTTCAAGATGGTTATAAGGTAGCTTGTGGGAGTTTTAAGATGGCCCCCAGAATTGATCCAAGACCCCAGGCTCCAGGACCGAGCAGGACGAGCCTTAGTTATTCCATAAAGACTGACCCGTCGGAGGACCCAAACATGATTCCCGTAGTTCTTGACCCCCAGGGAGGAGGACCACCCCCAGAGGACGCTTATGACACGGCATCCGTCCGAGTATTCGTCTGGGACACCCGTAGGAGGGAGATACACGAGGCCGTACCCAAATCGCTCCTATAGTAGAGCACTATGTCGACAGCCCCTCCCGTGAGTGCTACGGATTGCTCTAGCCCTCTATCCTGGCTGTCAGTAAACCAGGAGTTGCCCGGTTATTTATATCCCTCGGACTCAGATGAGAAAGATGATGAAGGCCAGACGAGCGGATGTTGGGTAAACGATGACGAGGAGTGCACTTCACCCTATAGTCCACCAAATCAGACTAGAGACCGATCGAGTGCATGTATATGAGTCCTTATTGGAATTTTCTATGTATATGCATTTGCTGTAGATTATTATTTAATGGTGGCGAGCGGAAATCCAAAGGGGCCGATAACCGAGTATTTATAAGTAACGGCGACCAAGGTGTGTTCGCTACCATTGGGAATCTAAAAATCTAGGATGGAAAGTAGTCATATATACAGATGAAAGGTGAATATTGAGAATTAAAAAGGCCAAAATAGTAATTGTGCAGTCAGAAGAGTAAGAGACCCTTTCTAATTCGGAGGGAGATGCGTTACGAAAACGTTTTGAAATCTGTCAAGACTTCAACTTGCTTTAGATTATGTGGTGATGGTCATGCGGTGAGGTGGAAACGATTATACCAGCATTAACGCACTGGATTTCATCAAAGTTTTGAAGTTAAGCGTGCTGGGGTGAGAGAAATACTAGGATGATTGACCCCCCGGGAAGTGTACAAAAAGTCCTATAACTTTAGATATAAGAGGCAAATGAAAAGCCAGAGAAGCCTAAGGGAGATTGGAGTATGCGGAGTGGTTGGACACCTTAAGAGGTCGTGTAGGACGAGACGGACTAGTCGGTGAAGAGAAAGAAGGTGCCACACAGCTCTAGAATTAGGATGAGTTTGAATAGCGTTTGGAATTATTTTGTAAGCAAGATGGTAGTAATTATATATATATATATATACGTATATAGCGTTTGGAATTATATATACGTATGCATATAATATCCCATACGTGGCTATAATCATTGAATGTATCCCGCAACTAACGTTGCATGTATATGGAAGGCATTAATCGACCAGGTAACGAAGTTCAAGTGACAAAAAAATATATTTATAAATGTTACAAGGTAAGCTAATGTTATTTTCACTACAGGTTAGGCTTGGAGAGTTTTAATGTAATGACATCTGCAAAGGAAAGAGAGTGAGTAGATGGAAGGTACGGAGATCAAAATGTCAGAAAAAGTGAAAAGAAAAAGACATGAGTGAGTGACGCCTCCAGGAGGGACGACGGGCAATCACGGGACTATTTGGGTAAAAAAAAAAATTTGAAGGTAGGCATGCGAATTGGATAACGTGTGGCAGTATGGAACAAAAGAGGAATGTGTGGGGTCATAGTATAGGCTTCGATAAGTGGGGCTAAAAACATAGCGACCACGACGAGGAATATGAAGTAAGAGAAAGAATGATTAGGCCTTGCGACGATGTTAAGAGATTTCCAGCCCTCAAAAGGTATATAAAGGGATGATGTGTGGTCAAATTAAAACGGTTGCCTCCGACATGGAGAAGCTTTCCAAAAAGATGACTTAAGAATAGAACAGATTTGCGCGTTTAAAGGAATATTTCATGAACTTCAGAGCCGATATTACAAATAACAAGAGAAGAAAGGTGCTCGATGAGGAAGAAACCCAAGGAAAGTTAAGGGTGAAAGTAGGAAAGGTACACTAATGGGTTGGTCGAAGGAAGAGGAGAGCATTTAGGAGTAAAGTAACCTGAAATCTTTAACCATTGGGAGTAAGAAGGATACTTCTTTAATGAGTTGGCGGTAGGAAACCGATTACTCATCGCGGAAAGAACGAGGATGATGAGTCGACAATTGATTAGAAAATTAATGACATGGACTAAGAATTCATGCGAAGACCGAGAGATTCGATCATAGAGGAAATGAATGAAATATAAGGAACGTGTATGGAAGACCACTCGGCCGTAGCATCGTAAAAAGATAGATAAAGGTTCGCTTAACGAGTGGTAGAGGGTGTGAACTGTAAGAATTTTGTGCTAAGAGCAAAAGTGGCAGAACACTCGAAAAAAAACTTAGATGCACAGCTGTAACACAAGCGCGTAGTTAAGAAGGGTTATAAGCAAAGCCGGGAAGAAAAACAAAGAGTAAGGTATAAGCGAAGACTTCAGACAAGGACGGGTGAATTCGATGTCCCCAATGAATCCTCACAGGGTCCGAAAAATCATTAGTCATAAAAAGCCGTAGGTGTGAAAAGACGGAAAAGAAGGCATCGGTAATGGATCTAACCCTTATAGGTGTTCTGATTGGATACAAGACTATAACGAGCAAGAAGATAGACAAGTCAGACCATACGATGACGAAACCCCGACCCTAAGAAAATCGTGGAGCGCGCGTATAATTACCGACAGACGACGTCATTTCCGAAGGCTATGGGCGTACAAGGACATCCTTATTAAGCGGGGGAAGAAGATACTAGACTTGAAAGGAACTATGACGTTTCAAGTTCCAAAAGGAGATTTATTAGCTCGTGCAGTAGGTTCGAGGCGTATTGGCATATCGGGAAGGTAACTCTAAGTAGAACGAATTGACAATAAGTATACCCGCAGGCGTACATAGGGAGAAAGTACGGAAGATAACTCAAGAGAGCTCTATATGCCAAGATGAACTACGATATTTTCAGACCATGATTTGAATCCCTCGTATCAGGCAAAAAGTGCGCTGTACTTAAGTATGCAGGACATGCTCTAACGGGTAATGAAAAGAGCAAGAAAGGTCTCCAAGGAATAACGACTGACGAGACGATCGCCGATACAAGGAAATCGAAGATAGGTATACTTGCGTTGCAAGAGAGTCATAATAGAAGAATTGCCGTAGTCCCAAGCTTCGGGATTGTATTGATAGACGCGAGGGAAGGAAGTAAAGAAACATTTGTAAAGCAGAGCTAAAAAGATGTTTGCGAGCTATGAAATTAGTTGAACTCGGACTATGTTTGCCATAAGTGTAACTAGACCGTGAAGGATAATAATGGCAAAGAAACATTACGTATATACGTATTTCGGATAATGATATAACTGCTCTTATAAGGAACATAACCATTCGGTTCACTAGCGACAAAGTTATGTCGGATAAACATTTCTGAAATGTAAGGGTAAAAGAGAGCGGGGAGACAAGGATGTATGATTAGAGAGCCCGACTAATGGACAAAAAAAAAAATTGACACAGAAAGTATATCTAAGATCAACGGCACAAAAAGGATAGCCCGAGATGGCACCGCTGAGTAAACGCAAAGAGGCGCCGTATACGAGAAAGGTAATTGCCCACTGGGTCAGGGAAACAAGGAGCGAGAAAAAGAGAATACATACAGACGATGAATAGTTATGGCACGGAAAGTCAAGACTACCATAATGGAGAAAGAACAAGAGCGAGATGCAAGTTAATTTTTGATCATGTATACGAGGACAAAGAAGCCGAGAACACGATCAAGGCAATAAAAGAGTTAAGAAAGAATGAGAAGAGACTGATCCAAGTTATAGTTTAAGCAAATGGTAATCGGACCCTAAAGAAAAAAATAACTGTTCTAACGAATCAAAGATTGTGTCGTGGGTTGGCAATGCCGCAACATTCGAAGACAAGTGTTTTTAAGGGGGGAAGAATGTTACATCCCGTATCTTCGAAGAAGCACTTATCAAATTTGAAACATAAGTACGTTGAGTTACGGTTAAGTAAAACCACTTTGAAATATAAGCAAGCATTATCAAGTACATTTAATGAGTGAAGGGTGTTTACAAGGTATACCGAAAGGTTTTATAAGGAAATGAGGAAGAAATGGAGTAGTACGACTTTGGAGAAAGGTCAATGGTAAAGTTTCGTGCAAAATTTTGGTCCAACTTGAGGACAAATATCTCTTAGCATATGAAGTGTTTTGAAGTGAGACAAAGCCTAATATGAAGTTCGTGAGTCTAGTTTCCAACGCAACAAACTCGCTCATCGATAGGATATCGTAGCAGAGAATTATGGACATTACAAGTTCACCGACATAAGGTGAAATGCATGCTACAAGAAATGCCATAGTGAACCCCCAACCTCGAATTCTGACCTCTATATAAAGGGTAATAACCCCCTTTTTTTCATCAGATTTTGCTAGAAATTTCCAAAAATTGAATAAACGCATGGATGTGATTCTAGTATGATTTTGGGGTGGATTCAAGGTGGATATTGAAGATATCGCTGTTTTAACAAAAATAAGGTATGAATCTCTCTTTATTAATATTACTTTTTGTTAGTTACGAAGATAGAGTGATGAAATGGTTGTATAATAAAGTTGTTGGTTGAGAAATTGGACAAACATCACGTGGGATGTTTTATGGAATATTTTGGTATTGATGATGATGTTGTTGATGTTGTGCTCGTTGTAGTCAGTCGTTTTTGTTGGTATTGTGATTTCGGGCCAGGGTATATAAACAGGGGAGGTGTCGCCCCGAACTCGCGCATTATAAATGGATTTATTTGAAGGACTAAGACAAGCGATGACAACGACGAGTCTAAAGATTGTGTGAATCCTCTTAAATGTAGACTTGTGAGCTTTGACGAATAAGAGCAAGTATAATCGAGCATCGAACAGTATGTTAAGGCGTTCCTTTCTTCATTTTGGCATGATCCTATGATACGAGCGAACAACGAGTAATCGAGTTTCCATATTGCTCTACTCAGAAGTATTAGAGCATCTCGCTTATTGATAATCCCGTACCCTTCATTATGATTATTCCTTCTCGTTCACGGGTCCCATATATCGTATCATGACAAGGTTAGTTTATGTTTGTGCATTACATTCATTTGCATACATGCATATCGACCCGTGGACCGTGCGTGCGTTATATACGCGTATATTATGTATATTATATATATATATGTATGGGGTATGGGAAAGGGCGAGGCGCTATAGACGCATTACTCCCCGATCAGTCGGTTCACGTTGATGATGATTATGATGCCCGGGCCCTATATGATGATTCTCGATGCCCGACGGCGCCTATACGGATAGATCGAGTCGAACATTCCTCGGCGCTATGACCCATGCATTGCATATCATAAGCCCTCGCAGGCATTTTTTAGCGCGCGCAGACAGGCGTATATGTTTAGACAGTAAGACGCGCAGATGCATTCATGCGTACATGTTCGTATAGTCGTACATACGTATGGCTCCGCCAGTCGGCTTAGTTTATGATTGATCGATTTTTCTTCACAAATCGTATGTGTATGTTACCTTCTCGCCTTACATACTCGCACATTTTTCCGCACCCACCCCCTTCCTCGGGGTCGCATCGCGTGCTCCGTAGGCCGTACACTCGCCTTGGTGATCCTCCGCTTCTAGGACTTCGGCTCACCGTTTGAGATCTCTCGTCACGACCCAACCTCGTAGGCCGTGACTAGTGCCCGAACCGGGCACCCAAACACATTCATAAATCCGACTCATATAAACGATAGCTTATGCGTATACAAATATCGTACGACCGTCTCGCATTATCTCAAACTATCTCAAACACATCTCAAACACAAACATATATATATATATATCAGAAGCCGGCAAGGCTATCAAATGGCGCAACGGCCCAAACCATATACAAATGCAAGCCGACAAGGCCGCCATGAACGGGATCGCCAAAACATATAACATACAAACACACCGTACGTAATAGGCCTAACCCACATATATATGTCTACATACCTCTAAACAGACAACAAAATCATATGACGGACAGGCCCCGCTCGTACCCCGAACAAACATATACATATACATATGCCGAACGAATATATACCAAATGTGAGCTCCGGAACAAGCGGGAGCACTCCAAATGTGTGCAGAAAAGGGTGTCCTAGACTGGCAGATCACCGTACGTACGTACGGCCGCACGTAAAACGCCCCAAGAAAGCGGGTCATTACGAAATATGTACCGAGTATGCAAAGCGTAAGATATAGTAAACAATCAATCATAATCGAAATGTAGTACGTAAAAGTAAATGCATTTCCAAAATATCAAAAGGTTTACTTCCAAAATACAAATCATGGCCGTGGCTCGAAAATATGGTCGCTCGCCCGTCCGTGGCGCCATAACACAAGATAACACTGTAAAGTTTCAAATCTCCGTATCCTCGTCACACATCATAAAACAAAGATAATGCCATACACAAGATAACACCAAATATGTTTGAACCCTACTTCTAGCTTAGGTTTCGCGAACCATAACACAAAGATAACACCGCAGTATAACATAGTGCGCACGACAACGTAACCGGCCCGACTCGCGAAAGATACAATGTAATGCACGAGCAGAGTCGTGAGTAACCGTATGTATAGAATCATTATCATAGACTCGAAAGGTAAGTAAAATGACCATATTTGGAAATCTGAATAATAGTCAAACCAAATTCTTTCAAAAGTCATCAGGATTACAAAAAGAAGAGTCGCGGGACCCACGGACGGGTGTTGACCCGAGCCGGCCCACCTATGGAAAACATACTCATCATACGCCATACAATCTCCTACGAACATATCGAGGCAATCCGAGCCTTTCTGTGAAAGTGTTATATCCCGCCTTTTTGCGTAATCGGAAAATTCGGAATAATTGTGATTTATGAGAAGGAAGGCTATGTTTGAAATTTTCTTAGTATGTGTATGTCGGTTATGGAAATTTGAACGTGAAAACACCGGAGAAGGTCTAAGGGCAAAATGGGAATTTTGGAAATTTATTTTAAATTACAAAACATGACTTATGCAAAATTGGGCTCAAAGAAATAAGAGGAAAAATCGGGGCCCAAAAGGTCAGTGGCCGGCCAACTACATGGTTAAATCCACCTCACTTAATTAATTTCCATGTGGTCAATTAATATAAGGACCATGTATGAGTCATGAATTCATAGAAGATTCAAGAGAAAATTAGAAAGCAAGAACAAGAAGAGAAAAAAAAAAAAAAAAAGAGCTACGGCTTTGGCATAGAAATTGGCCCCTTAAAATCTTTCTCCAAAAATTGTTTTCTTGTGGTATTTCCACCAATTCAAGAGAGCTCTACAACTTGGTGTAATTGTTTTGGAAGAAGGAGCATTTGTTTCTTCAAGGGGACAATTTGGTTGATTGAAGAACTTAGTGAAGAAAGGTAAGATTTAAACTCCTCTTGTATGTTATGAAAGCTTTGTCTATGTTGTAAAGGTGGAAAAGATTGAAAATCATGAAAATAGGGGACATATGCATATGGCCGTGAGCCATGGTAAGTGAGAAGGCAAAGATTTCATGTTTTCTTTCTTGTTATGGAAGATTTATGAATGTTAGAATAAGTGGAAGTGCATGTTATGGAAGTGTGATTTTGTGTGTGTGTGTACGTGTGTGGTATTGGTGCCGTGTTAAGGCCGTGTATGTGTGCATGTGCATGGTTAAGGTTGAGTTAATTTTATGTTGTATTCTAGCTATGGTTGTTGTGAAATTTATGTTGGAAATGAAAGTTGGATGAATTGGGTTGAATTGAAAAATATGGATGTTGGCCGTGTGATGTTGTGTAGTGTGAAGGAGATGAATTGCATTCTATTTAGTTCGTTAGTTGTGTCGTTGTAACCTTTGTGACATAAACAAGGGCTTAATGACTTGAATTGGTATTGATGTTGCTTGTACGTGATTATGTGAATTCGGTATGATTTTTATACAATGATGGAAGTAAGGTCTTAAATGCGAATTATGATGGTGGTTAATGGAAGTGAAAGGTGAAGATATGTTATGAAAGTTCATGTTGGAAGTTTTGAATAAATTATGGTTTCGGTGGAATTTTTGCATAAGTTAAGAAATAATGTGAAAAGTTCTTGAATTGTATTTGATGGTCCTAAATGAGTAAATGAGTATGAAAATATTGATGTTAGTTTGAAAATGTGAAGTTAGTTTGGAAGTTGTTGCTTTATGTTAGAAAGTAAGCATATTGTGTTGGTTATTATTGTTGTTGGTATTGTGTTGGCTTGTTGTTGGTTAATTTGAGCCGAGGTGAGTCTCGGGGGTGTGGTATGTATAGGGGAAGTGCTGCCGAAATTTCGGTAGCCAAGAATAACCCCAAGTTGAAATATTAGCTTGCATGAATAGTAACTGGTAAAGATGACCATTTGCAGTTTTTGGACGAAACGGGAATTGAGATTTAACGAGCGTAAGGCACAACCAAGGTATGTAAAGTCCTTCCTTTCCTTCTGTGGCATGTCTTAGCTATATTAGGTTGAAGTCCGAGCCTCGGGAAGAGTCCCGTGCATTGAAATTCGAGTTTAATTTTGACTACTATTCACTCGAAGATAAATGAACTACTTTCCTTACATTTTGTTGGACAAAAGCTTAAGCTTCCACAACTTTCCCAAACGGCCCAGATTGCTTTGAAACTTTCATAGATGCTCCCATAGTGGTCTAATATTCGTAACATTTCGTACGCCACCTCGACTTGACCCGAGGTGGGCCCGCTATTTTCGAATCTGCCCCTATTGTGTTACTAAATTGTTTTTAGTAATAATTAAAGGAAGCTTTTAACTACTCCCTCAATAAATAAATGATTTGTGTATGTGTGATGTGATGATTTGTATGTTTGTCTGGCCGGGCTCGGGTGCTGTGGTATATGTCCGCCCCGAGGTACCGCGATATGCAACCCGGAGTGCTGTGGTATTTGTCCGCCTCCGAGGTACTGTGATTATGCCATGATATGCAACCCGGGGAGCTGTGGTATATGTCCGCCCCCGAGGTATCGGAGTGCTGTGGTATATGTCCGCCTCCGAATATCGTGGATAAGTGATCCGGTCTTTGTGGTATCCGTCCGCCCCGTATTTTGATGTGATATATGATTTTAGTGTGTGTGATTTGATCCGTGTCATTGTGCTTCTTTGATATGCGGTCGCGAAAGAAATATAAGTACGAACCGTACGACCGTACGTTCTCTGCCCCTCTCGCACATAGTGCATATCCGTCTCGCCGCACCCCGACTCCTGACTCCGACCTCGATTCTGTCTGGTACACTTCTGTACGTCTGACTCCGATTATGGATCTGTCCGATATATCTCGGTACTTCTGATTCTGGTTTCGTCTGGTATGCCTTCTGCACCTCTAATTTTGATAAAATTCTGCCCAACATACCTCCGTACGCCTGACTCTAATTACGGTTTGTTGATTACATACCCGTACACCCGTATTCGTGTATGATTTTATTTACGTATTTCGACTTTGCATACTCGCGCACATTTTTCGCACCGACCCCTCGTTCTTCTGGGGTCGCGCGCTACATGCGCGTGTGCATGTGCGCACCGCGTGACACGCCGCCGCTTAGGACTTCGGTTGTCGTTTGAGGAGCTCCTTGATCCGGAGCTGACGCTTTTGGTATATATTTTCTGTTGTTCGTATGCTCTGTATATATGGTCATTTGGGTACGGCGGGGCCCTGTCCCGTCTTCTGATTCTGTTCTGAACGTTAGAGGTCTGCAGACATGTTAGTGGGATATGGGTTGTCACTGTTTGGTAAGTATGTGCGAGTTTGCGACTTCGTCTGATATAATAGCCTTAACGGCTTCTGTACAGGTTTCGGTTTGTATATATGTATATGTAGGTTCGAGCGATGCACCTTATATCTGTGTGGATTTAAATATGATAGACGCATCAGCTTTTTGGTATATTGGATCTGTTAGGTAGGTACGTATGGGTGTCCAGGTAGGACACCAGTCACGGCCCACGGGGCTGGGTCGTGACAAAAGTGGTATCGCAGCGGTCGGTTCTCGGAATGTGCAGCCGTGTCTAGTAGTCTTGTTTATCGGTGTGTTGGGCCCCACATCTATAAACAGGAGGCTACAGGACATTTAGGGTGTTATGTTACCCTTTCTTTGACTCTTAGATCGTGCGTTAGAGCTGTGTTATCAGGATGTTTTCCTTTCTGACGAACTGCTATGTTTTTCAGCGATGCCTCCGAAGAAGGCGACGGCTGCCCAGAAGGGCAAGACGGGGTCGGAGAGCAGCCACCAGCCGGGCGCCGAGGGTTACGCGGGCCCGTGCTCGGACTACGCCGAGATGGTACCCCGGTCGGAGGGTTCCGCCACTCCGCCACCGGAATGCGGGGAGCAGGCCCGCCAGCGGCCGCCGCCGGCTCCCCGCTCGGGTACCGAGGAAAGGACATTGAGAAGCCGTACGGCTATCGACGACGATAGTGGGGCGGGACGAGCCTCGCGGACGCGGACAGAGAGGGCGATGATGATGGCGGGCGTGATGGCACCGAGGGTCGCGATTTCTTGACACGTGGTCCCCCGAGTTTTTCGGGTCAAGCCCGACGAGGACCCGCGTGATTTCGTTCGACGGATGCGGCGCTCGTTGGGATTGGTCCAAGCTTCACCGACCGAGTCTGTCGAGCTTGCTGCACATAGATTGCGGGATGTCGCCCTAAATTGGTATGAGTCCTGGGGGCTGTCCCGGGGTGAGAATGCTCCCCCAGCCACGTGGGATGAATTTTCGGCTGCCTTCCTCCGCCACTTTCTACCACCGTAGCCACGTACGGGCGAGAGTTGACCGATTTTTGCGGACGCAGAGAGGCAGGTCGGAGTGTTCGAGAGTATAATTTGGAATTTGACTACGCTCGATATGCCCCTGACCATTGTGGGCGACATGGAGGACGGATGCCTTGGTATGTGATGGGGCTGGACGATTATCTGGTTGATAACTGTATGGCGATGGCGTCGCAGACAGGTATGGACATCGCCCGGTTACAGGCTTATGCGCAGGGCATGGAGGACCGGCGCAAAGAGGATCAGTCAGGCGGAGATTACGATCGAGGCCGGCCCGAGGGGCCGAACGCTTAGTTGTTGCGGGAAAATTTCGAGGCGGCGCTCTCGGTCGAGTATAGACGTTTTCGCGGCACTCGCACAAAGTATACCCCAGGTCCTCGGGTTGGAGACCGATGTCGTAGGGTACTCAGGGGCAGGTCAGAACCCCAAGGCTTCAGATTCGCAGAAGGATAGAGATTCTGGTCGGACGAGGCCGCCTATATCTAGATGTCCTTATTGCAGGGGACGTCACCCTGGAGAATGTTATCGTGCCACGGGTGCCTGCTTCTCTTGTGGCCGTCAAGGCCACATTATGAGGGAGTGTCCGTATAAAGATAGTCCGGATGGTGCAGTTCCGCCTAGTGGTTCGCTTCTTCGGGTTATCTCCTTCTGTAGCTATGCGCCCTACGGGGCAAAGTAGGCCAGCACCAGTAGCCCGTGATACGGGCCGGGGCAGAGTTCCCAGTTCCGGCGACCCTTCGCACCGCACATACGCTTTGACCGGCGGCAGGACCTAGAGGCGCCGTCAAATGTGGACCCAGGTATATTATTAACCCTTCTTGGAAAATATGTGTATCTGATTTGACCGTGTTCCGGTTACCCATATTCCGTACCTCCGACCGTGATTCGTATGCCACATTTTTGCGCCTCCGATTACGGCCCTTCTCTCACTATACCTCGTGCCTCTCGAATCCGATCACGTTTACGCTTGATGTACCCCTCCGTACGTCCGACTCGGTAATACGCGGTCCGTCCGATATGCTCCCGTGTGTCGGCTCGATCATGAACCGTTTGATATAACGTATGATTACGATCTCGTCTCGCCATACTCCTCGTACTCTGATTCCGGACACGACTTCATCTGATATACCTCTGATCTTCCCGCTCTGACAAATATTCTGTCACCCTACATCCGATTTAAAATCGTGTGGACCGCTAGACTAATTAGGATTTCGAACAACCCCAACACCGTAATATTGGAAGATGATGGAGGGACTTGGTTGAAGGCTCTTATAATTTCTTCGATCAAGTCGCGAGTATATAATCGGGAAGACCTTCCCCCGAAGTGTTTGTAAAACCTATAAGGTTAATTTAACATTCGAGGACGAATGTTTTAAAGGGGGGAAGGATGTTATATCCCGCCTTTTGCATAATCGGAAAATTCGGAATAATTGTGAATTATGAGAAAGAAGGCTATGTTTGAAATTCTCTTAGTATGTGTATGTCGGTTATGGAAATTTGAACGTGAAAACACCGGAGAAGGCCTAAGGGCAAATTTGGAATTTTGGAAATTTGTTTCGGAAATTTTAAGATATGACTTATGGAGAATTTGGGCCAAAAAAAAAATAAGAAAAAAATTGGGCCCAAACAAAGGAAGTGGCCAAGCCAACTACATGGCCCAAATCCATGGCCTTAATTAATTTATCCATGTGATTCATTAAATTAGAGGGGCTATATATATATGGACCATGCTAGAATTTTCAAGAAAACAAAGAAAAATTAGAAAATGAAGGAAGAACAAGAAGAGAAAAAAAGAAAGAAGGAAAAGAAGTTTTGGAAAATTTTGGAGCTTGGTTCTTGATGCAAAAAATTTGGTTTTTCTTGAGTTTTCCAGCAATTGAGGTGCTCTACAAGTTGATGTAATTTTGAAGAAAAGATTTGACTCAAGGGGACTTTGGAAAGAAGAAAGTATTGGAAAAGGTAAGATCTCTATGTTCTTGAATTATGAAATGTTTTGTATGTTATAATCATTGGAAAAGATGAAAATCATGGAATTATGGTGTGTGTGTGTGAGGATGTGTGTAGGCCGTGTGTGTGTTCTTGTATGGAAGATGTATGTGTGTGTGTGTTTGGTACAAATGAGATGTGTTGAATTTTATGTGGTGTTTTAGTTGTGTTATGATGTAATCCATGTTGAAATGTGTGTGTGAATGAATTAGGTTGAAGGTAAGTATAGAAGTTGGGCGTGGACATGGAGGAATTGGAAATAATGATGAATTGTTTTGTTTGATATGTTAATGTGTTGTTATGATTCTTATAATCTAAATGAAAAAAAGGATAAAGTTTGCATTGATTTGGAAGTGTTGGAAGTATTATGGCCTTATGTTGGAAAGTTGGTATATTTTGTATATTGTGTCGTATATTGTGAAAATACTATGAAACGCTTCCGAATAGAATTGAAAGGATCTTGGTTAATATGTTGAGATTGAATTGGAAATAAGAAGTTGGAGGTTTTGAACGAATTATGGTTTCGGTGGAACTTTTGTATAATTTGTGAAACGATGTGAAATGTTCTTGAATCGTGTTTGATGGCCTTGGGTGAGTAAATGAGTATGAAAATATTGATGTTAGTTTGAAAATGTGAAGTTAGTTTGGAAGTTGTTGCTTTATGTTAGAAAGTAAGCATATTGTGTTGGTTGTTATTGTTGTTGGTATTGTGTTGGTTTGGTTGTTGGTTAATTCGAGCCGAGGTGAGTCTCGGGGGTGTGGTATTATATAGGGGAGGTGCCGCCAAATTTCGGTAGCCAAGAATAACTCAAGTTGAAATATTAGCTTGCATGAATAGTAATCGGTAAAGATGACCATTTGCGAGTTTTTGGACGAAACGGAATTGAGATTTAACGAGCGTAAGGCACAAACCAAGGTATGTAAAGTCCTTCCTTTCCTTCTTGTGGCATGTCTTAGCTATATTAGGTTGAAGTCTGAGCCTCGGGAAGAGTCCTGTGCATTGAAATTCGAGTTTAATTTTGACTACTATTCACTCAGCATAAATGAACTACTTTCCTTACATTTTGTTGGACAAAAGCTTAAGCTTCCACAACTTTCCCAAACGGCCCCGGATTGCTTTGAAACTTTCATAGATGCTCCCATAGGTCTAATATTCGTAACATTTCGTACGCCACCTCGACTTGACCCGAGGTGGGCCCGCTATTTCCGAATCGGTTCTTATTGTGTTACTAAATTGTTTTTAGTAATAATTAAAGGAAAGCTTTTAACTTTTTACCCCCTCAATAAATAAATGATTTGTGTATGTGCGACGTGATGATTTGTATGTTTGTTCGGGCCGGCTCCGGGTGCCGTGCATATGTCCGCCCCGAGGTACTGCTGAGTTACGCAACCCGGAGGCCGTGGTATTTGTCCGCCTCCGAGGTACCGTGATTATGCCACAGATATGCAACCCGGGAGCCGTGGTATATGTCCGCCTCGAGGTACCTGGAGCGCCGTGGCATACGTCCGCCTCCGAATATCGTGGATAAGGATCCGGTGCCGTGGTATCCGTCCGCCCCGCACTTTGATGTGATATATGATTTTGTGTGTGTGACGGATCTGTGTCATTGTGCTTCTTTGATATGCGGTCGCGAAAGAAATATAAGTATGAACCGCACGCACCGTACGTCGCTTTCCGCACCTAGGTATAATCGTCAAAGCTCGCACCCTCGCACCCCGACTCCCGACCCTCGACCTCGTCTCGGTACACTCCTCGTACGTCCGACTCCGATTATGGATCCGTCCGGTACATCTTCGGTACTTTCCGATTCTCGATTCGTCCGGTATGCCTTCTCGCACCCTCTAATTTTGATAAAATTCTCGTCCAACATACCTCCGCACGCCCGACCCCACTACGGTTTGTCGATTACACTTCTGTACACCCGTATTCGTGTGTGATTTTATTTACAGTACTTCTGACTTTGCATACTCGGTACATTTTTCGTACTGACCCCTCGTTTTTCGGGGTCGCGTACATGGCCGTTGTGTATGTGCGCACCGCGTGACACGCCGCCACGCAGGACTTCTCGCTGTCGTTTGAGGAGCCTTTGGATCCGAGTCGACGCTTTTTGCATATTTTCCGTTGTTCGTATGTCTTCACAGGCATATTTGGGTACCTACGGGGCCCCCGCCCCGTCTTTTTGATTCGTTCGTACGTTATATGTCCGCGTACAAGTTAGTGGGATATGGGGCTAGCCATCGTTGGGTAAGTATGCGAGTTTGCGACTGCCCTGTTATAACAGCCTTAACGGCTTCCGTACGTGCTCCCGGCCCTTGTATATACGCAGATATGCAGGTTCGAGCGATGCACCCATATCCGGTGATTTAACATAGAGACGGCATCAGCCTTTTTTGCAGGCTGGATCCGTTAGTAGTAGGTACGTATGTGGGTGTCCGTGGGGACACGCCTCACGCCCTCTTACCTGGCCGGGTCGTGACAGAAAGCATGCATTCGTAGTTACTTAATCATTAAAATGAACTTTTTACGCAACATTTGAAAATCAAATATTCCAAAAGACATAAAATAGCCAATATTTCATCATATCAACATACTTAATTCCAAGAAACGAATAAGAGTCATAAACATGCCTTGATTATGCAGAATCGAATTTCCCTTGCGGCTCGTGTCACAGCTCTATTTGTAACTAAGGCGATGCCAAAAGAAGAAGGTTGAGCTACATATTTCAATCACTCCAACGCTAATCCAAACTCAAGCTAATTCCAACCTACGTCTCGGGATGCCCAAGGTATACAAATACGCCATATAATATGCCAAACATTAGCTATACATTTGGGTATTTAATTCTAAACTAGCACTTAAATTTACGTAAATTTACAAGATTCCCCGTAAATAGACCAACCCTAGAATTTAACTCGCCCAAATCAACATCAACAACAATTAACAACCAAACTAGCAAACATCAATAACTGAACTGGAAAGCAAGATAACATTAGTAACCCTTTTTTTACATCATTCAACAACATTCATAAGATTCAATTCCGACGGCTTACCCTTCGTCAACATCAACACTCACATTCCACACTAACCCGAACCCATACCAATAATATTCAAAGACATTTTAAACAATTCATACAACATTTCAAACATCCCAAATAATACTCCAACTCACCCGAAATTGCCCCCAAACCCGAGAACCTCACTATAACACATTCCTTATTTCCAAATCATGATTTGCACTAACAATTCACCCTCTAACA
>NW_026720809.1:0-9773 GCF_029784015.1 Lycium ferocissimum
ATACGGGTCACCAATTGAGTACAGTTCGATGTTGGTGAAACTAAATTAATTGGTCCAGATATGATCCAGCAGGCAGTGGACAAAGTGAAGCTTATTCGGGAGAGACTATTAGCGGCCCAAAGTCGACAAGAATCGTATGCAGATAATCGACGTCGGCATTTGGAGTTTTAGGTGGGTGATTGGGTATTCCTAAAGGTATCACCTATGAAAGGTGTTATGAGATTCGGCAAGAAAGGGAAGCTCAGTCCAAGATATATTGGGCCTTATCAAGTTATTCGGAGAATAGGCAAAGTTGCTTACGAATTGGATCTGCCAGCTGATTTGGGAGCAGTGCATCCGGTATTCCATGTTTCTATGCTCCGTAAGTGCATTGGTGACCCTTCTAGAATATTTCCTGTAGATGATGTCCAGGTCACGGAGGAACTATCCTATGAAGAGCAGCCTGTAGCTATATTGGATCGTCAGATAAGAAGGTTGCGGAACAAGGATGTGGCCTCTGTTAAGGTGCTGTGGCAGAATAATAATCGGGAGGAAATGACCTGGGAAGCTGAGGAGCAGATGAAGAAGAAGTATCCTCATTTATTTTCGGTGCCCACAGGTAATCTAAATTCTTTACTTGATTATGTCGATCAATAATGAATTGTGTAATAGTTACAAAAGAACTCCCCCGAATTGTTTGTAAGGCCCGTAAGGTTAGTTTAACATTCGAGGACGAATGTTCTAAAGGGGGGGAGGATGTTATATCCCGTATTTTGAGCAACGGGACAATATGGGTGAATTATGACAAGTTAGGAACGAGACTATTCCGGGACATGAAGTCGGGATTTTTAATCACGATTTTGTTTTAAAAAGATAAGGGGTGAATGACCTTAGTAGCATGAAAGTATAAAGGAAACATTTGGGGCCAAAAAATGAATTAAGGAAACTTGTAAATTATGGGAATTAAGGGCCAAAGTGGCCGGCCACCTTAGTTGTGGGCCATGGCCACATGAATATATTTTTTTATGGCAAATTAAAAGATGACTAAGTCATCTTTCTCTTCATTCTTGCCTTAGAGAATTTTCAAGAAACTTTGAGAGAAAGAGGAAGGGCAAGCATTCGGCCATAGAGAGCAAATTTCAAGACCAAGGGGCTTCCATAAAAAAAAAATTAATTCTTCTAGCAAAACAACTAATTCAAGGGTGCTTATTAACGTGGAGTCATTGTTTGAATCATTGAGTCATCCGTTTTCACTCTTGGAAGCCTTAGCTAACGTGTGAAGTGAAGAAGAAAAGGTAAGAATTAATTCTCTTTTATGTGTTGTGAATGGTGTGGGCATGTCGTAGTATGTAAATATGAATGAAATTCATGAAAATCTAGGTGTTGGGAGCCAAACCGTGAACATGGAATATGCATGGCTTGTGGCCGTGCATATGCAATGTTATGTAGATGTTATATCCGCGTTTTTTCGTACATTGGAACAATCGGGTTAATTATGATAAGTTAAGGACAAAACTATTTCGGGATACATAGTCGGAATTCTTGACCTTCGATTTTTTTTGAGATATAAGTTGTGCATGAATTTGTTGGTATGGAACAATTAGGAAAATTTGGGACTAAAATTGGAATTAATGGAAGTTGAAAATCATGCCATTTTTGCTTGTCTTGGCCGTGCAAGGTGGGAGTTGGCCCACACAATTTGTGGACAATTTTAATTGGTCCAACACTTGTGTGGGCCAAGGACACTTGTATTATTCATAAGGTGTAAAAGATGACCAAGTCTTCACAATTATCATCTTCCATACTTAGAAAAAAAAAACAAGAAGTTGAAGCACCTCAAGAGGAGGCTCTCGGCCAACCAAAAAAAAAATCAACTTTATTTCAAGCCATCCCAAAATTATTCCATTGATGCAAACCCACTATATTGAGGTCCCTAAGTAGCGTGGAGGTGTCGTTGGAGCGATCAACCCATTATTTTTCATCATGGGAAACCTAGTCTATTGTGAAGTTGAAGAAAGAAAGGTAAGATTTGATCTTGTTTATGTGTTATGAAGGTTGTATGCTTCTTGTAGTATGTTAAATTGAATGAAAATCATGAAATATGGCATGTTGGAAGTGAGTTGTGTGTGTGGTGTTAGCCGTGTAGAGTGGGTGTGTGTTGTGTTGTGTTGAAGCCAAGAATTATAGTCTAGTTATCATGTTGTGATCATTGTAAGGTGAAGGAATGAATGAGAATTATCCGTATATGTATATGTGTAGTGTTGGTCGAAATGGGTCATATTATATGACAATGAACGAATTAATATCGCTTAATGTTTTATTCGTCGTCGTTATGAATTCTATGTTGGAAATGAATCTTTGAATGACTCAAACCGATTTTGTAGTTGTTGAGGACTGATTTGAAGACTATTGTGCATTTAATGTAGTTTGTATATTGATGAGAATAGCATTGTTAGAATGTGAATTGTGGATGCAAATCATGATTTGAAAATGAGGAAATGGATTAAGTGAGGTTCTCGGGTTTGGGGGCTGAATTCGGCTGAATTGGAAAAAAATTTGGATTGTTGGAAATGTTGTATGAATTGCTTAGGATGCCTTTAAATATTGTTGGTATGGGTTCGGGTTAGTATGTGAATGTATGAGCGTCGACGTTGGCTTGAATGCAACTCGTCGAAGTGAATTTATGAAAGTTGTTGAATGATGGAAAAGAGAGCTATTATTGTTGTATTGCCTTCCGGATTGGTTTTTAATGTTGCTAGGTTGGTTGTTGTTGTTGTTGATTGATTTGGCCGAGTTAAATTCTCGGGGTGGCCTATTTACAGGGGAAATGCCGTCGAAATTTCTGTAGACAAGCATTACTTCCAACTTGTATTCTTAAGGCTTACAAATGACATTTGGTAATTGTGACCAATTGCGGATTTTGGAGGAAACGGGAGTTGAATTTAGACAAGCCTAAGAAGCGAATAAGGTATGTGAAGCTTGCTCTTTCCTTCTCTTGGCATGTCCTAGGTATGTTAGGCTAAGATACGAGCTTTGGGGACGACTCTACTCCTCGGAATCCGAGCTCCATTTTGGCCCTTTCTCATTTAGTAGAATTGAATTAAGTATGTCCTGTTTTGTTGAAACATTTGTTCAAACATCCGTAGTTCGCCCAAATGATATTGGAGGGCCTAGAATCCTTTGTATATGACCTCGTAAGGCCTAACGACCATAGTTTGGGGTACGCCGCCTCAATTTGATCGAGGTGGGGCTCACGCATTCCGAGATCTCCCTATGTCGCTTTGTTTGGTATATTTGCGAGATTTTGAAAGAGAGCTTTTGACCATCGTTCCGATTACTATAAAATAGCTATTTTAACTACTTTATTGAGTTTGATAATACATTTTGACACATAAGAACGATTTAAGAAGGTTGTAACTTTTGTATACTAATTCCGATAAATCTGAAACTTGTTTCTGCACTTTCCGATGTTAGTAAATATATTTGGTCATCGGATTTTGGAAGGTAACTTAATTATTTATTTGCTCACATGCATGTGATTTTGATATGGGATTATGATTTCTGAAGTTTGGTTTGATAAGCTTTCGAGTGACATTCGGAGAAAATTTGATTTGACTATTTCCTTGGGTTGGAAATAATAGTACGCTTTGGTTATTCTATTGGGTTTGTAATAATGATTAGTATGCCGTTATGTGATATTGCCGCTGGGTATTTGGCCGCGGTATGTTATGTTATGTTATGTTATGTTATGTATGTTATGTTATGTGATATAGCCGCTGGGTATTTGGCCGCGGTATGTTCTGTGATATTGCCGCTGGGTATTTGGCCGCGGTATGTTATATGATATTGCCGGGTATTTGGCCGCGGTATGTTATGAGATGTGATAGTGCCGCATTTGGATTTTGACCGCGGTATGTGGTGTGACAACGAGTCTATGCATAATTCATTTTTCTTGAGAAAAATATTAGTAAGTAAACGTTTTGGTATTTTTGGATATGTACTTACTTTACGTACTTTCGTTTCGATTATGACCTGATTTGATTATTGTATATTTACTACGCTTTGCATACTCGGTACATATTCCGTGCGGCCCCCTTTCTTCGGGCGCGTTTCATGCCGCCGGCTACGGACGTCAATTCGACGATCCGCCGGTCTAGGACACCCATTCTGCAGCTTGGAGTGCTCCCTTTATTTTGGAGCCCACATCTTGGTATATACTCGTCCGTTGTATATGTATGAGTTTGTTCGGGGAGTACGGCGGGGCCCGTCCCGTCATATGATTCTATCTTACGTTTAGAAGTGGATATATACGTGTGGGTTGTGCCCGCCCGTTCGGTTAGACTTGTATGATATATGTTTTGGGCGATTCTGTTCGCCATGGCAGCCTTGTCGGCTTGCGTACATATATAAATGTCGATCTGTTGGCCCTGTGTGGCCTTTGTTGGTATTTTCTGCGTGCAGGGTTATTTTGGATAGTCAGAAAAACAAAGAAAACTCTGCCGAAATTTTTCCGAAAATAAAATAAGTTTGAAACACAGCCTTACCGGCTTCTGATTTATCTGTGTTTGTGTTTGCAATAGTTTGACACTATATGTGAGATTTGTATACGTGTAGATCATTCGATGTGTTTCCGTTGAATATGTGTGTTCGGGTGCCCAGTTCGGGCGCTAGTCGCGGCCTACGGGGTTGGGTCGTGACAGTAGAATTGAGAGATTGAATTATATGTAGCATGTTTCCTTGTTGTTGTAGTGTGTTGAATAAATGGGAATTACATATATGTGTGTGTGAAGATGGCCGAATATAGGCCATGTTTGTGCCAAGGATGAGTGAATGTTACTTAATGCTTTAGTTGTTGTCGTTGCGCATTCTATATCAATAATGAGCTTTTGGATGATCTAAGTTAATGTTGTGATGGTTGCTAATTTGTTTTGGAAGTCATGGTACGTTAATGTAAAATTTTGCACTTAAGAGAATGACATTGTTAATGCATGGATTATTAGTGTAATTCATGAAGTTGGAAGAAAGGAATGTGAGTATTGTTGCTCTCGGGTTTGGGGGCAATTTCGGGTAAATTGGAACAATGTTTGGATTGTTTGGAAAATTGGGCGAATTGTTGGAACGTGCTTGAATGTTGTTTGAATGGTTTTGGATTAATAATCGAATGCATAAATGTTGATATTAGTTTGAACGTAAGTAGTTGAAATGGGTATATTATAAATGTTGTTGAAGTCATGTAGAAAGAACTATTAATGTTGGAATGCATTGTGAATTGATTATTGATATTGTAGTTTGGTTGTTGGTTTGGTTGTTGTTGAATCTGCTAGGAGTTGAAATCTCGGGGTTGGTGTATTTATAGGGAAAATCTTCGAAATTTCTGTAGAATTTAATGTTCGTTTGAAATTGAGTGCCTAAAGGCTTATGGCTAATGTTTGGTATATTGGTGTTATGTAGATCTTGGAGGGTCCGAGAGTTGAGGCTTGACTTAGCTTGCGAGCGGACGAGGTATGTAGGCGTCACTTTCTCTTCTTTGGCATGTCTTAGTGCTACTAGGCTATGACCCGAGCCTCGGGGTAATTCCGCTCTTAGGATCCGAGCTTAGATATGTACACTTATCCATTCTTAAAGACTTGCTCTTTAATGTAACCAAACTAAGGTTTTTATGTTTTCGAAAGATTGAATTTCAAAAGTCTTATAAGAATTTTGCTACTAAAAGGTTCCGAACATCAAACACTCGTAACTTTTGCAGATGAGCTCGGATCGCCCCGAAACTTAATAGGTAACTTCATAAGACATAACATTCCCCTAACTCTTGTAGCCGGGCTCGGATGGGGTCGGCACCCATCCGTGGAGCCCGCGGCTTTTTCTATGCTTATCTTAATGACCTTCGGAAAAATTTAATACTATTTTCACTTTGACTTCCGCATATGGATTTCTTACTTACTTAATGAGTTATAAGTATGATTTTATGCATATGGTTACTCACGACTCCGCTCATTCTTATGGTGATTGCCTCGTTCACCGGATCCCGGGCCGGTTATATTTCGTGCGCATATGATATGTTCCGGTGTGATCTTTGTGTTACGGTTCACCGAGCTCATCCCTTGAGGGCCGGGTTCCGTTTATATTTGGTGTTATCTTGTGTATGGTGTTATGGTTGGCTATGATGTGTTACGGGGATATGTTGGGTTACGGAGATATGAAACTTTGGTGTGATGATGTGGTATGGCGCCGTTGTTGACGGCGGGCGACCATCGTTAAAGAGCCAGTGCATGATTTATGTTTTAAAACTAAATGTTTTGACACTTTGCATATTGTATTTATTTTCTGTATATTTCGTTTGATTACGATTCTGTTACTATTTTTCCTTGCTTTACATACTCAGTGCATATTCCGTACGGCCCCACTATTCGAAGCTGCGTTTCATGGGTACATGTGCTCGGCTTGGTG
The DNA here is from genome assembly GCF_029784015.1 of Lycium ferocissimum. Classification (NCBI taxonomy): domain Eukaryota; kingdom Viridiplantae; phylum Streptophyta; class Magnoliopsida; order Solanales; family Solanaceae; genus Lycium; species Lycium ferocissimum. The sequence continues at coordinate 6,427 of NW_026720809.1, forward strand.
ATCCGCCCGCCTGGACACGTATTGCAACGTAAGTGCTCCTTCGCCCGGAGCCTGTATTTTGGTATATATACTTTTCTGTTGCATATGTATATATTCATTCAGGGGTACGACGGGGCCCTGTCCCGTCATATGATTCTGTTACTCTGTTTAGAGGTCTGTAGACATGTATGTGGGTTATGGTTGTGTTTGTACAGCTATGTACATGTGTGATATATGTTTGGGCGATCTTACCCGCCGTGGTAGCCTTGTCGGCTACATGTGTTTATTCTGATATGATATGTACATTACGACAGCCTCGCCGGCCTTTGTGACATCTGTTGGCTATTATGCGCTAATCTGAGATCATATGTGACTATTTATATTTATGCGAGTTGTGTATGTTAATTCTGAGTGCCAGGTGCGTATGAGTGTCCAATTCGGGCACTAGTCATGGCCTACGGGGTTGGGTCGTGACAGTAGACATGTGTGTATAGTAGATGTTTCATAACCTTGTCGGTTCATCTTTGTCGGATAATATTTTAGTAGCCTTGTCGGCTGGTGATGATGAACATAATTGTTAGAGATTATCTAGAGAGGTGTCGTTATGTTGTGACATATATATCCTTACAGATTATGATATCCAGAAGTTTTCTTTATGGTCCACCCAAAAATGATTATGATATATGTTTAGAGGTACTCGGTATGTTAGCTCCAGGTGCCCGTCATAGTCCTCTAGTTGGGTCGTGACAGTTAGTCTATCTACCACATGATGACGTGAAATTTTCCAAGGTGTAACATTCTTCCCCCCTTTAAAAACATTCGTCCTCGAATGTTAAGTTCTCGGGAATTCTACGAAAATTTTGCCAGAGTTTCCCCTATAATATGGCACTACCACCCTGTTACAACAACCTACAATAACTTTGCCTCACAGGTCTACAATATAATGGCAAGAAAATATGGCCACACACGACCAAAAGCATTAAAAGAAAGTGTTATATCCCGTGAGTTCGCACATTCGGATAGTTTGAAATCGTTGCGACGAGACAAGAGGCAATGCTACGTATTGATCTTGTTAAACTTACATGAGTTGCATATGAAAGTATTAATGCGGAAATATTAAGAAAGGTTAGGGGTAAAAGTGGGAAATTCCCAAAAATGGCTTGTGGAAATATCGAGAAAGGCTAAGGGCAAAATTGGAATTTGGAAAAATGGGGACTTAAGAGGAATTTGGAAAGATGAAAATTCAAGAAAAATCCATGAGATCATCCATGAGGTCAAGTGGGTCCCACACATGGTTTGGCACAATTTAATTAGTCAACCCATGGACACTTGAATTCTTCAAGTTGGAGCATAAAAGATGACTTATTAGTCATCTCTCTTAATCAAAAACACTTAGAAAAAAAGAAGAACAAGAAGGTGAAAAAGGCCACCATATTCGGCCAAGAAAAAAAAATTCAAGACCAAAAATTTGTCCTTCCAAAATTATTTCATCCTGTAAAACCACTAATTGAAGGGTCCTGTTCGACGTGGAGTTGTTGTTTGGGCGATAGGCCATTCGTTTTCAACATTTGACAACCACTAGGCAAGTTGGAAGTTGAAGAGAAGAAGGTAAGAATTAAGCTTGTTTTATGTGTTATGAATGATGTGTGTATGTTGTAGTATGCTAAAATGGATGAAAGTCATGAAATATGGTGTGTAGAAAGTGAGGCCGTGTGGTGTAGGTGTGGTTGTGTATATGTATGTGGTGTTAGAAGTGTTGAACAATTCTATTCTAGCATGTTTGGTTGTTGTAGTGTGATGAAATGGAAGAGAATCATTAATATGGTGTGTGCATGGTGTGGCCGAAAATGGGTCATTATGTGTGACAAGAATGTAATAATTTTATGTAGTAGTTTGATTGTCGCCGTTACGAATGTCATGCTTTAAATGAGAGTTTTATGAACTAAGTTGAAGATTGTAAATGATTTGGGCGTTTGGCACTTTAATGTGCTTTTTATGTAAATATTGTACCTATGGAAATGATATTGTAAGTATGTGGATTGTTGATGAAAAGAATGAATGTGGAAGTTAAAAATGTGTTATGGATGTCGTATTGAGTTTGGAGTGTCAATTGGAGTAGTTGTTGGATTGTTTGAACGTCTATGTGATTTGATTAAACTTTTGAATGTCGTTGGAACGAGGTTCGGATTGGTATTTGGATGAATAAATAATAATGTTAAATTGCATGTAAGTGATTACCTTGAGGACTATGAATGTTGGCAATTTATGTAGAAAAGCACTATTGATGCTAGAATGTGTTTTGAATTGGATATTGTTGTTGGTGATTGTTATTGTTGGTATTGTGTTATTGAATTGGCGAGTTGAATCCTCGGGGGATGTTAAATTTATAGGGGAAGTCTTTGTCGGAATTTCCATAAGCAAGCATTACTTCCAAATTTTAGCCTTAAAAAACTTACAAGTGACAATTGGTAAATGTGACCAATTGCAGATTTTGGAGAAACGGGAATCGGGTTTAAGCAAACGTAAGACACGCGTAAGGTATGTAAAAGCTCACCCTTTCCTTACGAGGCATGTCTTAGGTATACTAGGTTTGGATAGCGGCCTCGGGGGTCGTCACTGTTCCACGAGAGAAATCCGAGTTTGATTTTGGTTACTATTCATTTCCGGCATAATTGAAGTACTTTCCTTACTTTTGTTGGAAATGTCACACCTCGAACTGTTTGGGTGTGATGGGCACCCGACTTCTCCTCGAGTCGAGCGAACCCTTAGACATTCGCGTAATAAAACCTGCCAGTTCAAAACTTCGTAAAACATGGAACTTGTCAACAACAATCGGTGTACGAGAATACATATTCTTTTAACATTTACAACCTATTAGTACTTCCCGACGCACTATCCACGAGGACCATACCAAAGTCTCTAGGAGGTACCGATACCACGACATAAGTACTCGACACAGCAACACTCGAACTGAGATGGAGCTCGCCAACCCATTTGGAACAGCTCTAGCAAAGTCCTTTACTCGTCTGGGTGTACACACGTGGCATGAAACGCAACCCCGAAGAAGGAGGTCGGTACGAAATATGTGCGATATGTAAAGCGATAACAAGTAAAAATCATAAGCTTAATTTAGAAGGGAAGAAATCACAATCCACGCTCATTACTGTGACCTTCACTTAAGAGAAACATAGATAAATACACGGAAGTCTCAACAAGCTTTAAGTAAGTAATCGCAATCCAACTAACGAATCCCGAGAATAAATAATGTAATCTAGAACACCTCCCTAAAGTAATACGATACATCCCGTGCGCTTGGGCAAAATAATGATAGCCGCCCGGGCGGGAAACTCCGGCCTAATAATAATAAT
>NW_026720810.1:0-9775 GCF_029784015.1 Lycium ferocissimum
TTCCTATGCATACACACCGATACATATACATATACCTCTATCAAGGTACATATTCGTGTTCATCGTATTCGCAACATACTTGCACCCATAGTCGTATCATTCACATATCGTATATACTACACATGCTTAACATATTCGTACTCATACCGATTCCGTGTACATAGCATTTACATAGCGTCTACATAACATTTACACACATTTACATAACATACCCGACTACGAAGAATCGGTACTTCACATACCACAGCCTCGCCGAGGCTCGGGTTATCCGTACCCAACTGTAGTGGTGCGTGCACGTCATCATACATACATATACATACACATATATTATATTCTACCCGGTCATGCAAGCTCGGGATTCCCATAATAGCCTTATATAGGCACATATACCTATAAGGTCATAGGCACATTTTATCATTGTTACTATCACCGTTTATCATGTCTATCTGACACGTCTTGGGGTCTATCGTTAACTTTCTACACTTGCGTTCCTTTTTCTCGCTTTCCCCCTTTTAGGGCTTTGCCTATACCATTTTTTTGATTCATAGTTTGGCCTGCAAATCCTTAATTCGTATACCTCTTACTATACTGCATCTTATTCATGCTGTTTCTGATGATCCGTAGCTACGATAATCTATATGTGGAGGCTTAACATACTCGTGTCTTACCTCTTCTCTTTGCTCTATACATAAGTAGCTTCTTATAGTCGTAACTCATCGTCACCGCTATCTTGGGATTTCTACTCTTCACACCTTACTTCCTTAAACTTGGGCAACATAATTCCACATACCATTCTTTCCCCATTACCGCCACATAATATAAAACCTCTCAATTTATACTTGCTTATTACCACAATTATTTTATTCTTCCTTCAACACATAATCAAATATATAGGTATACTGTGTGACATCGGGGGTGACTCGGATCTTGTCACTCACCCAATGCATACATACGATGCCGAGGACCACTCGAATTAGACGCTCTCCCCGCTCTACCCCGCACTACTAGTGTCCGGGAATCTTGTCCCGCGGGGCGCATGGATGACGAAGATCCGCCGCGGATCCCGTGGGGCCGAACCGCACGCCCGCCGCCTCGAAATAGGCACTCTCTCATAATATGACCTCGACCGGCCACAACTATAGCAAAATCCGACCCCGCTCGACATGGTCCCCAATGTTGCTTACCGCACCGGGTACATTGTGGTATGGACGATCTCGTCCGGCCCCGTTATATCCCGTATTTGGAACGTTGGGACGATTCGGGTTAACTATGATAAGTTAGGTCGGGACCATTCGGGATGCGAAGTCGAGACGTGTGACCTTCGATTTTATCGTAAGACCTAAGTGTGTATGATGTTATTGGTATGGAAACATCAAAGAAAATTCGGGACCAAAGATGGAATAACGGGAAGTTGTCAATTATTGAAAGAAAAGAGGGAGTAAAATAGGGCCATGTGGCCGGCCACCTTGGAGTGGGACATGGCCACATGGTTGGCCATTATTTGTAATAAAGGATGATTAAGGGACCATTTTATCATCATCTCAAGACTTAAGAAAAATCAAGAACCTTGGAGAAAAACACCAACAACCATTCGGCCATAGCTTCCAAAAATCAAGACCAAGAGTAAGCCACCAAAAAAAATATTTCTTCAAGCAAACCTACTAATTGGAGGGTGCTTAGTAACGTGGAGTTGTTGTTTCAAGCGTTGGATTGTTCGTTTTCATCCTTGGCCAACTTTAGACAAGTTGAGGAGTTGTGAAGAAAGGTAAGTTCTAATCTTGTTTTATGAATTATGGAAGGTTTATGTGTGTTGTTGTATGTTAATATGGATGAAATTCATGAGATATGGCATGATGAAGTTGAGCCATGTACTATGGTGTTTGGCCGTGTGCATGTGTGTTGTGTGTCTAAGTGATGAACTAAGTTTTATGTAGCATGTTTGGTTATTGTAGAGTGTTGAAATGAATGAAAATCATGAAGTATGTATGTAGGTGTGTTAGCCGAATATGTCCTCTTATGTGTGTCAAGAAATGAATTAGTTTTCTTGGAATTTTGGTTGTTGTTGTTATGTGGATTCTATGTTGGAAATGAGAGTTTAATGACTCAAATTGGTATTGTAAGTGTTATGGGCTGATTTGGAAGATTTGGTGCATTTAGTGTAATTTTTATGTTTATGGAAATGACATGGTTAGAGTATGGATTGTTGGAGAAAATCATGATTTGAAATCGAGGAATGTGTTAGAGTTGAGGTTCTCGGGTTTGGGGACAATTTCCGGTGGATTGGAGCATTTGTTGGATTGTTGAAAATATTGTGTGAATTGTTTAAAGAGTTCTTGAATATTTTTTGAATGGTTTTGGATTGGTAATTGAATATGTGTTAGTTTGATTACATGTTGGTTTGCAGGTATGTAGTTGTAGTGAGCATAATTGGAATGTTGTTGGAATGTGTGGAGAAGAATTTTTAATGTTCGAATACGTTTCGAATTGATTGTGGATATTGTTGGAATGATTGTTGGTGTTGTTGTGTTGTTGAATTTGGCCGAGTTGAATTCTCGGGGTTGGTCTATTTTCGGGGGAAGTGCCCAAATTTCTATAGAATTATGTGTTAGTTTGAAAATGAGCTTCTGAATGCTTATAGTTGACGTTGGTATTTATTGATGTTATGTAGATCTTGGAGAATTCGAGATATAGGTTTGATTTGGATTAGCGTTGTGTGCGAGCGAGGTATGTAAAGCTTAACTCTTCTTTCTTTTGGCATGTCTTAGTTGTACATAGGCTACGACACGAGCCTCGAGGAAATTTTATTCTCACAATCCGAGCATGTCTATGATTCGCGTTTGTCTCTCGGTATTCGTACGTTGATGTGAGGAAATATTGGCTTTGATGTTTTTGGAATAATTGATTTTTCTTAAAATTGCATAAAAGTTTGGTTTTCAAAAGAGTTTTATTCTTAAACGATGTTGAAACTACGAACTGCCGTAACTTTCACAGAAAGGCTCGGATTGCCTCGATATCATTGTGGGAGGTTGTATGGCGTGTGATGAGTATGTTTTCCATAGGCGGCCCGGCTCGGGTCGACACTCGTCCGTGGGTCCCGCGACCTTCCTTTGTACATTTCTGATGACGTTTGAAAGAGTTTGGTATGACGATTTTCCCGATTCCCAAGTATGGTCATTTTACTTACCTTTTGAATCTATGATAATGATTTTATGCATATGGTTACTCACGACTCGCTCGTGCGTTTTGTTGGTTCATCTTTCCGGATCCGGCCGGTTATGTTGTCGTGCGCACTATGATATACTCGGTGTTATCTTGTGTTATGGTTCCGAGACCCCTCGCTAGGGCCGGTTCCGTTTATATTTGGTGTTATCTTGTGTTTGGCGTTATCTTTGTGTTATGATGTGTGATGGGGATACGGAGATTTGAAACCTTCGGTGTTATCGTGTTATGGCGCCATCGACGGCGGGCGACCATATTTTCTCGTGCCCTATGCATGCTTTGTATTTTGAAAATAAACATTTGGCATTTTGGAAATGTACTTACTTTCGGTACTCTCGTTTCGAGTGTGACTCGGATTTGTTTTCGTATTTTCTCGCTTTGCATACTCAAGACATATTCGTACCGACCCCTTTCTTCGGGGGGCGCGTTTCATGCCCGTGTACGGACGCCCGGTTGGTGTTCCGCCAGTTTAGGACACCTATCCTGTTGTGTTGGAGCGCTCCTTCTATTCCGGAGCCCACATTTTGGTATATACTCGTTCGCTGCATCTGTATGTATTTGTTCAGGGGTACGGCGGGGCCCTGTCCCGTCATATGAGTCTGTTGGTCTGTTTAGAGGTTTGTAGACGTATATGTGGGTTATGTGCCTATCCTGTACAGATGGGTTTGTATGTTATATGTTTGGGGCCACGTGCGCCATTTGATAGCCTTGTCGGCTTCCTATATATATATGATTGAGTTCGAGATGTGTTTGAGAGTTTGATTTTTGTATACGCGTAAAGCCGGTTGTGTGTGATTCGGATTTGATAAGTGTGTTTGGGTGCCCAAATCGGGCACTAGTGTGTGTACGGGGTTGGGTCGTAACAAAAGTGGTATCAGAGCGGTTTGTCCTCGGAATGTCTACAGGCCATGTCTCGTAGAGTCTTGTTTATCGGTGTGTTGTGCACCACATCTATACACAGTAGGCTACAGGATATCTAGGGTGTTACTTTTCTTTGAATCTTAGATCGTGCGATAAGGCACGTGCTATTAGGATGACTCTTTTCGACCGATTGTTATATTTTTCGGCGATGCCTCCGAAGAAGGCAACGGCCGCCCCTTAAGGGCAAGGTGGTGGCAGGAGAGACTAGTCGGGCGCCGAGAGTTACACGGGCTCGTGCTCGGATTACGCCCGGTATTGTACTTCAGTCGGAAGGTTCGGCCACTCCACCACCAGGGGATGCTGGAGTAGGTCCCTCAGCGCCCCCAGCTCCCCAGCCGGGTGTTACACCTCGGAAATTTCCCTTAATGTGCAAGCGAGTAGACTCAAGAAGGGCATGATGAATACGAGGTTTGGGTAAGCAAGGAAGAGTGATCGATAGTCCTAATTAAGATTTCCAAAGACATCCGAGTTAAAGCGAGAAAGTTGTTAAGGGAGTCGAGTTATAAGTTAGCGCGATGGACGAAACTACGGGTATTGAGTTAATGATGCCTTAGGGATGTTGTGGACGAGAGTTATAACGTCCCCTAGATTGTTAATGAATTGATAAACAAGTGTTAAGAAGGTTCCATAAGGATTGGAGATCAAACGAAACGACGGGAACAACTTTGGCGAAAGCAGTGATTTCCACGACCACTTCCACGGCCCATATAATATTCCACGGACCGTGGAATGGTTCGTGGAATGGGCAGCGAGAGGAGAGGCATGGCTGGTCGTGAACCACGACCGGTTCCACGACCAACATCGGGTTCCACGGACCGTGGAACGGTCCGTGGAAGTCCCGATGCACTGAAATGTTCTAAGTTTATATAAGTGATGCCCACTTCATTTTATTCATTTCCATACATGACTTCCACCCTCTCCACACCTCTAGAACCTTCCAAGTATCTCATCCACAAGAAAACCATAGAAATCAAAGATCAACAACAAGAAATCAAGTGAATCAAGTGAAGGAAACCTCATGGAGATCATCTAAAATCAAGAGAATCCAAGGGAGGTGAAACTAGGGTTTTGTGCAAAGGGTGTGTTATCATCTAAGGCTTGTTCCTCCATCATCCAAGGTATGTTTTATAGTATTTTCATGACGTTAAGAGTATTATAAAGTTGAAACACTTGGATTACAAAAGAATACATGAAATGGGTTAGATATGGAAGAATAATGTCATCTTGATTTGGTAGTTGAAATGAATCACGAAAATGGATATGTAGAGACTATAAACGCGTTATAAATGATATCTAGAGCATGAAATAAGCATTGGATGTGAAAGAATGAGACGATGGACTTTTAGCTATAATTATGGAGGATTGGTATGAAATTATAAAATGCGAATAAGGCAAATGAATGACGATTGTTACTAGTGATGTTATGATTGTTGGTATGAATGGTTGAAGGATGATATGGAATATGGCGGGAAGTAGTATCAACAAAGGAAATGCTACCCAAATTTCTATAGCCTTAGTAAGTATGATTTCACGATTTTATGGCTAATGTTGATACGAATTCCATTGAAGGTAAACGAGAGCATTAAAGGAGAACGAGCAAGCGATAGAATAAGCTAAACGACAAAGGTATGTAAAGCTTACCCTTTCTTTCCAAGGCATGACTTCTATGGCATGAAATTCCTCCTTACTACGAATGTCCCATCTCCAAGAAAGTCAAGAGTCCTCACTCATGGATAGCCATACGAGATAAGAGATAGGCTATGAGCATGATAACGATAATGATGGTAGGAAGCTAAAGACTAGAGATGCTATAGTCTACGGTATGATGCTCCTAAGACGCTAATGACACTATATATGTAATCTAATGGCATTGATCATTATGCCCACTCACCTTATGCTTGTTCCTTCAAGGAGAGGCAGAATACGTATGAATGTTCCATAACGAAGTCGGGGTCCACGACCTTATGTCACCCCGATATATAAATGTAGACGTCTTGAGTTCAAATGTATGTGTTAAGGATATGTATAGTTATATGTGATGTAATAATGCTAAAATATGATATGCTTACGATGCGATTATGACACGATTAAAGATGAAAGAATAATATGCTCATGAAATAAATGATAGCAATGAACCTACGATAATGTATGATGACAAGTATATGAAGTATATGGTGTCTATGCACAAATATATGTATTATGACGATATGATGAATGCAAGATGATGACTAGATATGTTAAGGTCATGATACCCCTATGTGATATATATGTATGTATCGAGCCCATGAGGGCCGAGTACGAATGCCATCAAGTCTATCGAGCCCATGAGGGCCGAGTACGTATGCCGCTAAGCTCATCGAGCCCATGAGGGCCGAGTACGTATAATCCTAAGCCTATCGAGCCAAGAGGGCCGAGTACGTATACCGCAATGTCATCGAGCCGAGAGGGCCGAGTACGTATGCTAGCGATTCCATCGAGCCGAAGAGGCCGAGTACGAATGATACTAATCTATATGAATACAAGTACGAATGATACCGACCTATATGAATACGATCATGTTATATGTATGATTATGCCATATGCATCACGTCCATGTGAGTACGAATGAGATAAGTATATGACATCATTACGAGTACGAGTATACTATGTATATGATAGCGATTAGAGCACGGATATGCTAATACCATGTAAGCGCCGAGTAAGGGCTATGAATATGCAAAGTACGTGATACGAGCATGAGTATGACAAGAGAATAGATATGAAAGGTAAGTAAGTAAAAGATGTGAATGTATGTATACGAGCATGAAATAGAACATGGAACGTCCTACGGAAAGCGGTAAGTATTATGAAGAGAATGTTAATGTCTCCCATCTTATGTTATCTCATATATTACCGTTATGTTTCTCCATCATTCTTGCTCATGCTTTACATACTCAGTACAATATCCGTACTAACGTCCTTCTCTTTGGACGCTGTTTCATGCCCACAGGTAGACAGGGGGACGGTGCCGATTCACAGTAGCCGTCAGCGGAGTTGCAGAAGCCCTCCTTTATTCCGGAGGTGCTATTCGAGACATCATTTTGTGTACATGTATTTTGGGCACGGCGGGGTCCTGTCCCGTCCATATTTCAGTGTTCTAGTAGAGGCTCGTAGATACGTATGTGTGGGTAGTATTGTCCCATAGTCATTATGTAAAAGAAAGCCTATGTATATTATTATTATTATTTTGATAGCCCAAAGGGCCTATGTTATATAAGCAAATATGTTCTGTATGAAAGTCGCTTTCTATGAATATAAATGATAAGAGAAATGAATAAAGCTTGTTTTAGCAATAGAATGAGGGGTGCTCGGTGGTCGGCCTCGGGTACCGTCGCGGCCGTAGGTCGGGTCGTGACAAAGTGGTATCGAGCCGGTTCGGTCCCTAGGAAGTGTCTACGAGCCGTGTCTAGTAGAGTCTTGTTTATGGTGTGTTGTGCGCCACGCTAATAAACAAGAGGCTACGAGGCATTTAGGAAAAATGACCATCTTTCTTCATATGAGATCGTGCGATAGAGCCAAGTATAAGATGAAATTCCTCCTAATGAGTATGTTGTGATTTCGAAATGCCGCCAAAAGGGAAAGCTAAAGCCGCCCGGAGGGCGAGACTACGATGAAGAGGCGGGCGGAAATAGAGCGCCTATGAATATAGATGAGGGCGAATCACATGACGAGGTTCTATCTAATGCCTCCACCTCCGCCCGTTACGGAAGAGCAAGAAGGGGCTTCGGCTCCGGCTCCTATGCTTACAGTTCCTCCACCATCTACTTCAGGCCAATAAGTGGCCGAGGCCATTAACTTATTGACACAGTTAGTTGCCGCCCAAGTACAGCGGCAGAATGTCGGCCCAAGTGATCGTTCGGCTAGCACTAGAGCCCGTGATTTTATGAGTTTGAATCCCCCGGAGTTTTTCGGGTCAAAGCCGGATGAAGACCTTCAAAGTTTTATTGATGAAATGTTGAGAACATTGAGGATTATTCATGCCTCTGAAACCGAATCAATGGAGTTAGCATCTTATAGACTCCGGGGTGTGGCGGTTCTATGGTATAACAATTGGAGATCGTCAAGGAAAGAGAATGCGCCCCCTCCGGTTTGGCTAGAATTTGTAGATGCCTTCACCCGCCACTATTTGCCGCCCGAGGTCCGCCGAGCTAGAGCGGATGGGTTCTTAAATCTAAAGCAAGGCAATATGAGTGCCCGGGAATATAGCCTTCAGTTTAATTCGTTGGCTAGATATGCTCCAACCATGGTGGCTGATATGGGGGATAGGGTGCACCGGTTTGTGAGTGGCCTAGGGCCACATCTGTATCGAGAGTGCTTAACGGCTTCATTGCAAGACGGGATGGATATTTCCCGCATTCAAGCCCATGCCCAAAATTTAGAAGAGCAACAACAGCCGCAAAGGGGTGAACCTGAAGGTGACAAGGGGCAAAGTAAGAGGGCAAGATCCATGGGTGCCGATAGCGGCTGTAGAGGAAGATCGAGGAAGTCATATTCTGGACACTCAGGCCAGGGGTCCGATTACTCCATTCATTCCGGACCGAGTCGAGTTTCGTAGAGTCGTCGGTCTCGGTATAGAAGTGCTTCGGGCCAGACGAGATCGTCCATACCATAATGTACCCAGTGCGGTAAGCAACATTGGGGACCATGTCGAGTGGGGTCGGATGTTTGCTATAGTTGTGGCCAGTCAGGTCATATGAGAGAGTGCCCATTTCGAGGCGGCGGGCGTGCGGTTCGGCCACGGGATCCGCGGCCGGATCTTCGTCATCCATGCGCCCGCGGGACAAGACTCCCGGACACTAGTAGTGCGGGGTAGAGGCAGGGGGAGAGCGTCTAATTTGAGTGGTCCTCGGCATCGTATGTATGCATTGGCTGAGCGACAAGATCCAAAGTCACCCCCCGATGCTGTCACAGGTATACTTATATCTTTGATTATGTCTTTGAAGGAAGAATAAAATAATTGTGGTAATAAGCAAGTATAAATTGAGAGGTTTTATATTATGTGGCGACGGTAATGGGGAAAGAATGGTATGTGGTATTATTGTTACACCCCGTACTTCGTACGTCGGAATATTCTAAGTTGGTTGCGACGAGGTATGGACAAGACTTTTAATTTTCGGTTTTGTTGATTTTGTCTCAATGCATAAGTCGCATATTCATTTTTGCGGGTATGAAGCGTTAAGGGTAAGATGGGAATAAGGAAAAAATTAGAGAATGAAAGTTGGAAGAATTTGGGACCAAAAATTGAATTAAGGAAAGTTGGCCATTATTTGAAAAACCCCATAAGTGGCCGGCCACATGTGATGTGGGCCATGGCCACATGGAGCTTATTACATGATATTAAAGGATGAGAGGGGATCATTTTCATCATTCTTTATCTCTTAGAAAAATCAAGAAACATGGAGATAGATGAAGGAGGAGAAAACGGCTAAGGAAGGAAAAAAATGGAAGACCAAGTTAACCATGGAAGAATTATTTTCTCCTTATTTTCCTACTCCTTGGAAGGTCCTAAGCATCATGAAGTAGTTGGTGGAAGCAAGCAAAGTCTTATTGTTGTACAACAAGCTCTAGCCGAATAGAAAAATTGGGTGAAGAAGGT
>NW_026720811.1:0-9403 GCF_029784015.1 Lycium ferocissimum
CTATCCTTCCTATACCTGTTGCTCGTAGTCATACATTGCGGTGATTGTCTGTAGTTTATCAGTTCGGGTTTCTGTCCTTTTACACCTTTGTTACTATTCCTCAAATCTTGCTATACAATCCCGAAGCATATGGTCATAGAAATTCTTACTCCCTTGCGATTATCTTACAACACAAATATTCGTATCCCCGATTCCCTTATATTAGCAGTCCTTTCATCAGTCTTTATTCTTTGCTAGCTTTCCAATGCAGACTTCTTATCATTGTGGTTGAATACAGTTTTCACATTAGTGTCTCATGTGATCCATAGCATGCGCTCCCATGTTTAAATTACTTAATGGTCCATAAACCTCCTTCTAACACCCGGTGGACTCTTTCATTTCCATTTATGAAAGCAACATTTTCTCTTTCCTCCAAATTTTCCAAACTACCGACTGTTGTTCTTTCTACTACAACTGTCACTGTCATTCCAAGTATCCTCTTGGGTTCATTATCTTTGCTGACACCTTTCTTTATACATTTAGCTTGAAGATCCCTCTCGCTCCTTACTCTCCAGCTACACATTATGCTGCACCCTCCGCAAGGGCTTGTGAAGTTATTCAAATTAGTCTAAGAAATACCTCAGCGTCGCTTCACTAGTCCTTATGTTCTACCTTATCTTCCCTTCTCTTGCCTTACAACCGGTATCGCGACAGATCCTTAGTTCCACCATAGGCGCGTCTCATCTGTCTTCAATACTAATTCTATTTTGGATAATTGGCTTAAACCATCGTTCATTTTTCCGTTATGTACCCGAAATATCACAACTGCGTTGTTCCTGCTAAGGCTTTATTCTTCTTATCAAGTACTTACTTAGTCTCATTCTTAGTACACCAATACTGACAGGTGGCATCACTATCCTCGTACAACTTGTATAGTATGCGTTCAATCTTAGACATAGTCCTTTCGTCCTCTGGCTCGTCCCCTTTCTGCATATCTTGTTCATACCGAAACCCGCTCGTTCTCTTTTATCATATTTCCTCCCTTTCCTTTAATCGCTCTTGACTCCCTCACTTCCTACCATAAGAGTTTTCTATTCCCTTTCCTTATCATTTACAAGTTGCAATAGCATTAGCGAACAACTTTATAGCCAACATCTTGGCCCTTAATCTAGTATGGGATCGCTGTTCTTCATACTATCTCCTAGGTTATTCAATACCGCCCCCTTGTCATACTCCTTTTTCTCCATACACGTCCATTTTCTAACGTCCCATCATCCAAAGTTCCTGCAAAAACTTCTCGCACTGCCTTAAATACCATCCTGCCTTTTATCCACTTACTACTGGTTTTCCGATCTTACTAGCTTATTTCAGTAAAGGGTCTCATTTGTAGCTCAGGCACCCATATCAAACACATTACCGTATCGATTGTTTCTACCTCGTCTTAGCGTTTCTCTCACTCGCTTCCCCCCTTTAGGGGTGTACTTATACCATTATCTGTTTATTTTTGCCCCATGTATTATATCTCGCATCTTGTACGTCGGAATGTTTTAAGTTAGTGCGACAAGTTAAAGACAAGGCTATTTTTCCGACTTTGTTTCAAGACATAAGTTGCTTATGAATTTTGTTGGATGGAAATATTAAGGAATTTGGGGTTAAAAGTGAATTATGAAAAGTTAGACATTTCATGAAAATTTGGGGCCAAAAGTGAAGTTTTGGAAATTTTAATTCATGAAAAAAAAAAAAGATCATGTGGCCATGCACATGACTTGTGGGCCATAGGCCACATGTATGAAGAATATGTGTGGTATTAGATGACTTATTAAGTCATCTTCATTATTTTCATCTCTTGGTAATTTCTAGAAAATTGGAGAAAAAGAAAGCAAAAAAAGAGAAAAGAGAAAAGAGGAAAAAGGGGCCGGCCATGTGCATGGCATGTGCCATATATATATATATATATATATATATATATATATATATATATATATATATATATATGTATAAGCAAAGACTATGCAAGTCATATTTTCATTCACCCCCTAGAAATTTCAAGAAAAGTGAAGAAAAATGAAGAAGGAGAAAAACGGCCAAGATGGGGGCTGGCCGAACCAGCCCCATATAGTTGATCATGAAAATTGTTTCCTTCAAGCTTTCATACCAATTGGAAGGTCCTCGTCAACGTGGAAGGGTTGTTGGAGCAAGAAAAACATTGGTTTGTGCAATTGGCAAGCCTAGCCGGAGAGGAAAAGTTGAAGAGAAAAGGTGAGGTTTAATCTTCTTTATGTGTTTATGGATGATTGGTACATGTTGTGATATGTAGAAATGAAGGAAACCATGAAATTATATTTGTTGAAGTTGTAGCCGTGTGGTGTGTGTTTGGCCGTGTGTATGTAGAGTTGTGTTGGGGTGATGAATTAATTGTATTCAACATGTTTGTGTGTTGTTGTAATGTGTAGAAAATGAATGAAACTCATGGAATGATGTAGGTTGAGGAATGGCCGTGTAGGGGCTGTTTGGTATGTATGAAATGAATTAATGTTATCTAGTATTTTGGTTGTCGTCGTTATGAATTTTAAGATGTAGAATGAAGGTTAATGATCCAAGTTGAAGTTAAAACTGTGTGGGCTGATTTGGGGTTAATGTGATTGTATTGTAGTTTCTTGGATTTGTGAGGATAATGTTGTCAATGTATGAGTCGTTAGTGTAGTTGATGAATTTGGAAGGAAGAAATGTATTGTTGATTGTTTCTTGCATTTGGAGGGGTTCGGGTGGCATGGTGGAATGGATGGGCTGATTTGAATACTTTATGGATAGCTTGAAATGTCCTTGAATCTTGATTGAATGACCTCGGATTATTACTTGAATATGTGGGCGTTGGTATTGGCTTGATCGTATGTAGTTTATTTGAATATAAATGGAATGTTGTCGAATTGTATAGAAAGGAACTATTAATGTTAGAATGCGTTTGGAATTGTGTATTGATATCGTTTATATGGTTGTTGGTGTTGTTGTTGAATATTTGGCCGAGTTGAATTCTCGGGGATGTCCAATTTGTAGGGGAAGTGCTGCCGAAATTTCTGTAGAAAAAGTAATGGCTTGGAATTGGATTCTTCGATGTTTATGGCTAATGTTCGATGCCTACTGATGTTATTGTAGATCGTGAAAGGTCGAGACGTAAGTTCGGAGTAGCTTAGGAAGCGGCTAAGGTATGTAAGGCTTACCTTTTCCTTCTTTGGCATGTCTTAGACGTATGTAAGATATGACATGATTTGTGCTTCGGGGTAACTCCACTCTTACGTTCCGAGTATGTATATGATTCTTATATGCTTCATGATATGATATTTCTCATATGGTCCTTAAGCCTTATGTATATTTGGATTTCAAACATTGCATAAAGAATTTCGTTTTTAAAAGATCCTATGTCTAAAAAAACGTCCGTAACTTTCGCAAACAAAACCGGATTGCTTTGAAACGCTCACAAATGACTCCATATTGTGTAATGACTTTAACTTTCATGTGCGGGCCGAGTTGGGTTGACGTATACCTGTGGGGCCCGAGAATTACTTTGGTATAGCCCTAACGACTTGTTTTTGCAAGAACTTACCATGATTTCCGATTTGACTCTCGAGCGTCGGCTACTTACTTCATTGAGTCTATGATGTTGATTTATGTGCATATGATTTCTCACTACTCTGCTCGTGCAAGCTCAATATGTCTTTCACCGAGTCCCGGGCCGGGTACGCATTCGTGCAACTTCTCTGCATTATTCACCGAGTCCCTCACTAGAGGGTCGGGTACGCTATATATATATATATATATATATGTATGATGATATGATGATGTGATGAGATGGGGATGGCGGCCAGGATGGCATACCGAGTCCCTTGCTAGCGGGGTCGGGACACGCTATTCACCGAGTCCCTCACTAGAGGGCCGGGTACGGTATATATGTATATATACGCATACATGATTATGATATGATTTTACTCACCGAGTCCCTCACTAGAGGGCCGGTTACGGTATATATGTACGATGATATGACGATATGATTATGATAAGATTTTACATACCGATATATGTATATGCATGGTAAATGTTTTCAAAAGGCAAGTCTTATGATTTTCTGTACCCTTTACTTCAGTGTGATTTCGCTTACTACATTTCATGCTTTACATACTCAGTACATATTCCGTACTGACCCCCTTTCTTCGGGGGCTGCGTTTCATGCCGCGCAGGTACACCCAGATGAGTTGAAGACATTAGCAGAAGATGTTCCCAGATTGGCAAGCTCCAGTTGCTCGGAGTGCTTTGCCGAGTCAAAGTATTATGTTATAGTATCATGTTCTGTGTTAGAGACTTTGCAGACAGTGTCGTGGGTATAGGATGTCGGTTATGTAAGCCGATGTGTTATTATGCATTGTGTTATAAGTTCCATATGTTTCTCTATGATACAGATTTTCTTTGGTTCGAGAAAGGTAAAAAGCATGTTATTTTTCGAGAAAACTTTCGGTATGTATTTATGTTACGATTTGAGAGGCCGCCGTGATTATGAGTGTTATGTGAGTCGGCGGGTTCGCTCGGCCCTAAACAAGGGTCGGGTGCCCATCACTAACAGAAATTAGGGTGTGACAAATTGGTATCGAGAGCGGTTCGTCCGAGGGGTTGTCTACAAAGTCGTGTCTGTAGAGTCCCTGTTTATGGTGTGAAGCGCGCCACATTTATAAACAAGAGGCTACGGGCATCTAGGATGGTTACTCTTCTTTGACATCTTAGATCGTGCCGTAGAGCCAAGTTATAGGAAATGAGATTCCCGACACTAACCTTTGATTTCAGCAAAGAAATGGCATCGACAGAAGAAAGCGATTAACGATATTGGAGGCTACGAAGTACGCAGGTAAGCAAAGGTATGCAAGACATATGTCCGGAAAGATATTAAAGCACGATTGAAATACAAGTTGAGACTAAAAAGGAAAGTAAACAAGAAAGTGTAACAGGTGCTGTTTGAGTTGGGCATACGAGGAATGTTTATTATTTCTGTACTGTTGATGATAATGGGGGGCCCTGTGTGGCTGTGATATGATGTGATATGTATATATATATATGTTGGCCCTGTGAGGCATTGTTGGTATTTCCTGTGTACAGGTTTTGAGATAGTAACGATTCTGAGAGGAAACTCTACCGAAATTTTTCCGAAAAATGAAGGTGAAACTAAGCTCGAGATAAAGATTTGTAATATGTCTTGAAGGTCGTGCCAATAGTAGTGAAAATTTTTTTTTTTTGACTAAGATACGAGCGCGCTACGGTACCTCGGGAAAAAAGTTAGTATGCGGAATTGAAAAGAAATATTAAAGATAAAGTTGATCGGAAAAGAAAGAGGTTTAAGTATTATCACATAGGATTGATCACGAATGAGATATAAGGTAAATATAACGAGGATTGTTATGAAAATAAGAAAAGCCTAGTGAGAAAGTGGCTAAAGCTACGATATGATCTATGTCGCTAGAATCTAACGACGAGTGTGAAATGGAAAAGCGAGCTATGGAACGAATAGGAAAGGCTTATCGAGTTGGTAGGGGAAGTTTGGAATAAGGATTATATAACAACGAAAATGATAGCGAGTATGGAAAGGAAAGGGCAATCGGAACAAGGGAATAAGAAGGGAGCGAAACAACAGTGTAGTAATAGGCCGTGATATGTGTAGTCAAGGATACGAGTACATAAGTGATGGGACTATGAAAGACACGGATATAGAAAGGACGAGGAACAAGGTAAAATGGGGGCGAGAAATCCGAGGACCGGTAACCGAGCATACGAAGTAACGATGATCGAGGTGTATTCCTCGTCGTTGGGAATCGGAAGCTTAAGATGGAAAAGTAGTCATATCCAGAGGTGAAACGTGAGTATTGAGGATTGAAGGGAGTTGAAAATGAAGTCGGAGACTAAGGAACCCTTCTAATTCGGAGGGAAACGTGTTATGAGGACGTTTCTAAATCCGTTAGGACTTCGGTTTACTCTAAAATATGTGACAAAGGTGATGCGGTAAAGTGGACGCAGTTATACCAGCGTTAAAGTGTCGTATTCAGCCAGAGTTCTAAAGTTAAGCGTGCTGAAGCGAGAGAAATTCTAGGATGGGTGACCCCCTGAGAAGTTTTCTGAATGTTCTACAAATTCAGACGCAAGAAGTAAATGAGGAGTTAGAATGACTTAAAGACAAATTAAGAGTCGGGGAGTGGGCGGGGGGGGGGACCACAAGGTCGCGAAGAACGGGCGAATTGGACCGATAAAGAGGAAGAAAGTGTGTCCCGTTCTAGAATTAGGGTGAGTTGGAATAGTGCATGGAGATATCTTGTAAGCAAGATAGTAGGGACTATATGTGTACATAGGTACGCACAGGATATCTGTACATGGTTAGATCGGCGGATATATGTATTCCGTGTAATCACCGTGGCGGTATATGAAAGGCATTAATCGGACGAGTAACGAGGTTCGAGTAGAAGTATATAAAGAGTGCAAATGTTACAAGGCAGGTAGATGTTGCTTTCACTACAAGATAAGCTTGGAAAGTGTTAATACAACGGTATTTGGAAAGGAAAGAAAGTGAGTAAATGAACGGCAAGAGAATTAAAATGTCGAAATAAAAGTGTTATCTAATCAAGATTGGAAATGCGGACGTAGGGCAAAGTAGAATTGGGCGACAGTATAAGTACACCCCTAAAGGGGGGAAGCGAGGGAGAGAGATACAAGTGTAAGACGAAGAAAAATCGACGCTACAATGTCCTGGATACGAATGTGTGGGCCGCAGGTAAAGCTCTTTGCGGAGACAAGCTAGGGAGATCGAAAAGCTAGCAGTAAAGGGATAGAAGTCAAGGTAATAATCGAGATGGCGCTGGGAATTAATTGTAAATATCCAGAAATGGAGACTTGGAGAGGGAATATGATAAAGGAAAGTAACGAGTAGCTTACGGAGATATTGTGAAAGGTGGTACGGCTATACGGGATCAAAGAGTAAAATGTAGGCAATGGAGTGGTTGCTAGCAGTAGAAAATTTCCTATAATAGAAAGTAAGAAAAGCAGGGAAAAGGAGTATGACAAGGTAGACTCCTAGCAAATGCGAGCACGGGAGTAAGATGTGGAATGGTACGGACCAGGAAAAAGGAACGATCGTGACTAAGATTAAATATGCAGGTCGTGCAAGGGCAGCCATGTTACCTACGAATATTTATACACTAAAGGTGAGACCCAGTAAGTGCTTAACGAGAAAAGTTTAGGGTCGGTAACAACAATACGGTGATAATACCTTGGGTGCATTAAGGAAAGATGTTAGGATGGGTTGAGATAAATTACGAGGTGGAACTAGTGCGAGAACGAACAAGACATGCTTATGGTTGAACCAAAATGTATTCCAGAGCTGGTGGTAGGAGGAAAGAGGCAAAGATAAGGTAAAACATAAGGATTAGCGAAACTACGTTGAGGCGATTCTCAGAATAATTTGACCCTCCTTCGTACATTCGGGTAAAGATTGCAACATCACGTGTGACAAGAAAGTTGAGAGCAAGATCCGAGCAAAAGGGATGATCGAAGAATTCGGATTAGAGATAAGGTAATGACATGAGACAATGTGTTAAAAATGTGACAAGATGATTAAATAAAAATGGTAAGACGATTTAAGCAAGTGATCAGAACTAGTAGTAGCTCAAAAACGACAGAAATCATATGTCGACAACCGGTATCGACACTTAGAATTTCAGACTGGCGAATGGGTATGCTTGAAGATATCATCCGTGAAGAACGTAATCAGATTCGAGAAGAAGGAAGAGCTTAACTCGAGATGCACCGAATCTTATTACACTAATGGTAAGGCAAGAAGGTTGCGTGCTAAAGACGTAGCTTTCGTTAAGGCACCGTGGCGGAATAATAACAGAAAGGAAATGACTTGCGAACCTGGGGAGGAAAAGAAAGAGAAATATGATTGGTAAATGAGATTGCATGTTGTGGTAGTAAAGGAAACCCCCCCCCCCCCGAGATCCTTAAGACCCTATATGACTAGTTGAACATTCGAGGACTGATGTTCGGCCTAAAAATGCATATATTTAGCTATTAGTTGCCTCACGTTTTAATATTTTTAATTGTCTTTTGAGTATAAATTATATTGCTTTGTGCTTAATATTGTATTTTATGTGCAGGAATAATGAATTGCAAAATTGAAGAGATCTGGAGCAATATTGAATAAACACGGAAGAAAAAGAAGAAAAAGAAAAATTTTAAATAAACAAGGGGATGTACGTTGTTGATGACAATAATTGAAGACCAATACATGTTTGTCTATGTGGATATTTAATGTGAAAAGTTGCCTTAATGATGGTGGATTATTGTGTGATGATGGAAATAAAAGTGGAAAAGTAAGAATTGAAGGCAGTACGTTTTGACCTAACAATGTTGCGGAAGTATGTGAAGCGCACTTGGCTTGGTCCGGCAGAGTTGGATGCAGTTAACTAATTCTGATTAATACTTCTCCCATTTTGTTTTGGACTCGGTTATTTTCTTTGGGCTTTTTCCTACACCTATAAATATTCCATAAGCTACATTTTTTATATAACTTTGGATAGCTTGAAACCCTTAGTTCATAACTTTTGACATAGAGAGAGCTTAGAGCCGCCGTGGAGGCCGGAGTTATAGGGTTTTACCTTCTCTTCTCTGTAATACTTATTTTGACATTTTTATTCGGATGATTTGTTGTTTTTCCTCCATGTCTATGTGGAGCTAAACTCTTTAGTTCTAGGGCTTTGACACAAACATGAAAGTTGACGTTTGATTATCGTTTCTATCTATTAAATTTTCATATTTTTGGGTTGCTTATTTATTCTTGTGCTTAATTGTTTAATTACTTGATCACTAATTGAACACTATCTGTGGTGCGCGAATTGGACTTGAGAAAGGGAATTCACGCACGTAATAAGAATAAATAGAGTTTGTTCGATTTAATCGTTTCGCTACTGAGGATAGAGATATACCCTTTAGCCCTACTTAGTTGAATACGGAGAAATAAATGCGTTCTTGTTACCTCTGACGACCATAGAGATATAGGCGTTATAGTAGCATCTACAGGCTTGTGAGTAGTTCGAGAGAATATCATAAAGTTATAATTAACCCGTCAACTAGTAACCCATAGGTAGAACGATTTGAAGACTCAACAGGATTGTTAGTGGTCATAGCCCTAGATCTATCTCTTCTCCGATAAAAATTCGCTTTTTTTTTGTTGAAGTTCATTATTTGTTTTCTTTAATTTTTATTTAGCTTATAAATATAAATTTGGATTTTATTTCTTGTTTAAATAATTAGCATCAGTTTAATTTGATAAATGTTAATTATAAGTCTGTGGGATCGATATACGGACTTAAATCCCATATTTCTTGTAAGGAACCCTTCT